>NW_022734328.1:3533-47953 GCF_011630105.1 Anneissia japonica | reverse complement strand
GTTTTCTGGTGGTGTGGAAAGAATGTTTCTGTTCTGTGTCAAAACAATAATAACTTTATTCGAAAATGTTGTCAAGCCACGAGTTATTTGTTTAGAAACCCGGCAAACACGTGTTTACGTTCTAATAACGTTCGTGGCGAACGTTGTGGTTAGGTATGTCACAAAATGACGTTTACACAACGTTGTAGGAATGTGCAAAAGTTTTGAAATTATGTTCAGTACGTATTTATGATTCTACAAAATCAAGTTTTCAACACAAAACTGTAACGTTATTGTCACGTTATCATAACATAGTATTGTTTGTTGGGAAGGTCGTTACTACTCGCGTAGTAGCTCATCTCTTCTTAAGTTGAAACTGGAAGCTTTTCAAAGTCTTGGGTGTTTTTGAATAAAGTTAAAAACAATTGACGGCTAGATATAGGCCTGCTTGTAGATATCATCTTCATTATGATATATATTTGGATTATTAGGCTGCTCAAATTTAATAAAGTATTCTAAACAGCAACAAAATATTACAAGATTTGCTACTGTTAAATCACGAGCAGTTTGTCAATTTTTGGAGTGTTTTCCCCACGCTTTGCATGAACTGGTTGAGTAGAAGTGCGTACATCCCTACTGATTGTGGTTTGCTCTAATTAAACTGTGTCTCAAATGTGCGAAAACAAGACTGATAAAAGTGCATCTAGCTCGCAAAGTTGCAAAAAGTAGCAGCTAAATTTGGTACCATCATAAAGCTAAGGCTATACTGAAGATGGTTATGTACAAATTAAAGCATGAATCCACATGAATCTAAACTTTTAAATATTTTTTCTGCCGTTTAAACAACGATTTATTATTGATGCAAACTTCAAATTTAAACCAAAACATATATTTGTGTTCCCCAATTTATATACAAGAAACGTGTACATTTTAAAGTAATTCCGAATTTTCTGTAAGAAAAAAAAAACGTGTTTTGATATAATATAGTCAATTATAGCATTTGAAATATTTATAGAGAAATTTCCGACATTTGTTGAAAAATACCACCCTTAAAATTCGTTTAAATGTAAAATATTTTCAGGATAGATTCACCAGGGTATACCCTTCTTCAATCATGTGATTGTCACCAAAATGGACTTTTGGCACAATTTGATTTCGCCCTGGGCCACTGTGCGGCGACGTATCCATGGATTTTAACATGATTCGGCAGGCAAAACGAGAGATGTTGAGATCAAAGAGAGGGATACAATACTTTAACTTTAATTAGGCCTATATTACGTAACGTTTATTAGAGTTTTATGGTCTCTTTCCATGTGTTGTCTAATAATGTATGGTTTAAAGGGACCAACATTCTTGTGAGGCATATAACTTGGGGAGGGTAACATTTGAAAAAAATCCTCTCTTAAATTGAACCTCTCAACCCTGTTCCATAATGTACCTCAACATATTAGGCCTACACACTATTTTTTATTAACATGATATGTTGTTTATTTAGTGTTTGTTGTAAATTGCTGCTAATAATTAATTATTTGACAACACTAAAAATACCCTATTTTTGGTCATGCTATAGAATAATTGCTTGTGACTTTATTACAGTGGCCCACCATGAATTCTGAATATTTATATTCTGTCAATTTATGCAAGTTTAAAACAAATCATCCATAAAAATTAGGTTGTGAAACGAAAATGCAGTAACAAATAACTCATGTCTATTTGATATAGGCCTACTATTTACAATTTTACAATGGTTAAAAAAGAAATAGGCCTAATGTTCTATCTATAATCGATTACTTTGTCAACTTATGAAGTGAAAGCTTTGGACTAATTACGAATTTCATATAAACTGCGACTGAGTCTAGTGTGAACTAGCTGCTTCGGCAAATACATTTAGTTATATAAAAATATCCTTAAACAACGGGTTCAGTAAAATGATATGCACTACACAGAGTACGGTATAGCAACTAACTAAAACATATTTTTTAGGCCTCGTCTCTAGATTTAAAAAAAAAAAAAACAGCTTCCGAAAGAAAAAGGTTTTCTTCAATTTTTCTTCAATTAAAAATAAAAATCGTATCTTAGAAACCGTTCCTAATTATTTCTTCAAATAAACTTATAATATCATACAATTCATTTGTACAACATTATTAAAACATAATTATACATGGTCGCGGGGGAAATCATTATTCGCACGGGTACAGTAAAATAAATTACTTAAAAACAGACCAAGGCGGAAGAATTCCTCGTAAAGTTCGGCATATCATTTGTCTATGTACATTCTTTACATTGTATCAAAATATACGGTTTTCGTAGCGATCAGTTTTTTTATGTTTTTGTTTTAATGGTAGCTCATACTGGAACATTACGTATAATGCTTAGAGTTTTTGAAGTCCATCATTCTTATTAACTCAGACCAGAAATTCCACACATTTACAGCACCTCTAAAATGTGACATGATTTTGATCTTGATCTGTAACCCTCGGGCTCGTTGATGTGCTTCCTGCGCAGCAACCTTCCCAGCATTCCTCGTGCACGCTTGAGCAGAGACGATCTGCGTTTCTGTAACATTTTACGTGGGCTCTCTTTATTCTGATTCATGTCGAGGTCATCTGATCTGTGTTTGCGCAGGCGATACTGGCGGATGACGCCGATGAATAAGTCGTCAATGTTATGCGATAACGGCACAGATGTTTCCACAAGCTTACAGTCAAATGTAGCCGCAAAATGGCGTCCCTCTATGAAATTCACATTAAAAACAATATGCATTAGTTAAAGGTCCTAATTATTTATTTATAAATTCATATGTTACCTTTATTTTCTGCAAGCTGCTATTATGGTAAACTGGATTTTTTAAATTGTATTCGCTTGAAAACATTAATATTTAATAGTACTTAGATATTGGACGCACGTGTACTTGAATAAAGAATGAATCTTGAGGTATAATAGCATTTCAGCATGTGATTGTGGGTCTTACACAATTTCCATTTTAATATCAGGTCCAGTGATCTGGAGGATTGTATGTTCATAAGTCTTATAATAATAATTAGACCTGTAAGATTGTTCTGTAATGGCGTGATAAACATGTTTGTACTCTTGTTATAGACAGTCGCACTGACATGTCAAGCGTAATATCAAGTTCAGAGGTCAAATTAATAACGTTCAGATTCACACCAAGTTTATAGGTCAGTGTTAGTAAATAGGGTTCATTTTATGTCAGGTTCATGTGAGGTAAAAATGTAAATTATTAATTAAGTTGTACAATATTTATCTAATTTTACTTTTATTTTTGAATTGTATATTTGAATTTTTTAACCTTTTATATATATTGAATTTTCTAACTATTTATATATAATTGCAGTGTATAAACAAAGTATTTATGATGTTTTTTTTTAATATATTGGATCAATAAAGATTAAATTAATTAGAATTGTAATAGTTTACATAATTATTATATTCACCTTCATATTGAATTTCCCGTGACCTTTCTAAGTCGGTTTTATTTGCAACAAGAATTATAGGATCTGTTTCCGTCTCTTTCGTTCGCCGAAGTTTGAATCTCAGTTCACAAGCTTTCCTAAAACTTCTCTTATCTGTTACTGAGTACACCAACAAATATGCATCGCCCGCAGTTAAGTAACTGTCTTCATTCTCTTCAAACAGTTTCTGAGGATAAAATAATATTATAGCATTAAAATGTAATTTTAATAATTAGGCCTATTGTACGATCACACGCACTGATCTGTAACTGTAAAGGAGGAGTAATATGGGTCAGGCTAGGGTAAAAAAGTACGATACGGTATGCCATGAAGTCTCGACACTTGGGATCCATATTTGATTGAACATAGCTCCAACACGGTGGATAGGTTCGTTTTATTGTTATTATTTGCACTTTAAAACACTCCCATCTCCACCCCGTTACGGCGTTACTCCTTCTTCAATTGCTGTTATGTTTGAGAGATGGTGGCGCTTTGTATGCCCCAACTTGGGTCCATTTTTTGGTTAGTCTGTTTTACAATTATCGTGAATAAATGGCCGAATAGTTCCCACTATCTCATTCTCTGTTCTGGCTTTCTTTATTGGTCCCAACCAAGGTCAACAAGTCGAAGTCAAATATAAAATATGTTATATAGGTTTTTTTTTTTTTTTTAATTTTCTTTTTACAATGATATCTCGACATATGTCCTTTAAGACAGGATCATCTTGTTACGTGAACACAATGACAGCGGGTTTATTATTTGTGTTTCATGTTTATTGATCAAATCCCTTTGACTTAAACTTATGATAGGCTTACTACACAGACATTCCTGGCTTCCGTTGAGTGTACATTCTAATGACGAACGGGAACGTTAAAATGGATAGGTTCATGGTTCATAATGATTGCAAACCGTTACTACTTGAACTCGTAAAGAAGATCCTGGCTGGCTGTTGATATAATAACCGTAAAGTCGGCCAGAGACTTCGCCAACTATTCCACTACGAAAAAGAGAATGCGACAAGGCGCGCGAAACGGGATTTTTTTTTTCTATGGCAATCGGCTTAGCCTGCCACCGACACTCAGCAGGCGGGGTCGCTTGGTCACAGAGAGCAGAGATGTGTTCGTAGTCAGTAACGGATCCAGAAATTTGAAACAGAGGGGGCCCAGGGAGTGGCCTTTCCAGATGGAGGATCTAGACCACCTTAGCCATCTGGGTTGAGGTAAGAAAATTTTATAATTATGGCACCTCTAGATGGACGGAAATGACACTCTTAGACTTAACTTTGACTATAATTATCCTTTTTTCTCCATTTTAGAAAAAAGAAAACGTTACCCCCTGAATCCCCCACTGGTCGTACGACCGTCTACCGACCCAGCATGTGTCCGGATCGACGTGAGCGCGGTTTAGTACCGTATACAGTGCATATTCACGAAAGGTTACGGCATAATTTTATGCATGTATAGGCATATGTATTGAATACTCAAAATGTTTGACCTAATTTGGAAGATATCAAACTAGAAATTACATGCGTCTTATTTAAATAGATTTAAATACCGTAAAGCAACAAGAACATAGACCTACTGTACTTAATTATTGCCACGAATATTGAGTTGTTCAGTTGACGTTGGCCTGTACCATCCAAATGTAGGTGGCAATCAATACTTATTATCAGAAATGACAACTCATCACTGAACAAGATCAGCTCATAAAACATCATTTGTCATGCCAAGTCTTTAATCACAAAACGAATTAGCGCTCAGATAACGATAGAGAAGCCTAAACTTAGAACACGTGCATTCAAAGAATTCCATTTCTTTAAATTATAGCCTATAAATATATACCCGGGACGGTGTGTCATGCAACTAGACTTGTAGGTCTGTTCACTAGGATATTATGTTTATGATTTAAGCCACGTTGTTGATGACACTAATTAAAAAAGGGTTCTGTACAAAGAATAATCCCACTATTCCGTTAATTATCGTACAGGTTAGTTGATAACATTGTGGTATAGCGGTATGCTTAGGTGGGCTTTATGTCAGAAATGTAAATAATGGGATGAAAAATGTCAACAGAATTTTCTAAAGTATTCCTAGTCACTATTTTCAGAATTCATTTCTTTTATTTCTTTAATAAGAATGATGGATTATCAAACAATCAAATAGGCATATCAAATTTCTCACAGAGCTGCTCAAGATATGGTTCAGATGCCATTTGCCTTTCGTTCCCCTTCTCTACCCAAAGTAGGCTTACTCTCAAACTATAGATTGATCGACCACATTGAATTAATAAACAGAAAAGTACGGGGAACGTTATGCCTGGGGACCTTGTCACCGGGCTTGTCACAATTCAATTTGCAATTCTAAGTTTGAAAAATGACACCTTGTATTGACCACATCGTCATATAGACACGAAGATGTTGCATATGCCATGCACGCGGACAATAAAACTAGTAAAGGAAATAAAGTATTTTATTTGAGCATTTATCGTTAGGATGGTTCATGGAGTAGAGAAAGTTAACGAAACACACTGTGATTAGAAATTGCATTCTAATAGTCAGTGAAGACATTTTCGTTTGTAGTCTACCGGTAATATACATTTTAAGAAATAGGCAATGTCAACCTAATTGCGGCATGTAAATCCGATAATTCTGGATGCGACGCCGAAGGAGCATTAACGTGCTGAGAGTCCCGGGGAGTAGGCCCTATTCTATAATGTTTCAAGAGAGAGCTTGGCCTGGGTTACAGTCCGAAGACTAAGAAAGACAAGCTTTTATTGCAGTCAGTGCATGCCATACTGAATTTAGAATTGGCAACTCAACAACTCAGTACTCGTACAGTACAACCACTTCAGTCGTGGGAGGCGTGGCTTGTATGGTGACGTCATGCATAATATACCGTCTACCTGAAACATCGCGAAACATCGCCGTGTGACCAATGTGACGTTAGCGAGCAGGCTGAGGTTTAGTTTCGTGCTGCTGCTACGGCCAGGTGACGGCCGATTGAGCCCACGAGACGATAGGGCCAACTAGTGTGTACCATCGAAAATCTACTGGACTAGGCCTGCTAGGAGGCATCTTCGGTAGAGACCTAGCCCATGCCTAGTCCAGTTACCCGGTCGCGCTGTAGGCCTGTCAGGAAAAATTTGGTCCGGGGCCAAAATCGGTCCGCCGGACCGATTTAGGCTTTAAAATTACCTGCCAAATATAGTCCACACAAGCCAAAATCGGTCTGGCGTCCATTTAGTAGTTGTAACTTGTATTTTTATAACGTTTGTTCATATTTTTTTGTAATCAAATGGTAGATAAATATCTTATCTCTCATTATATAGCCTAACATGTTTTCATTCGTTATTATATGTGTGAAATCATAGGTGAAAATTAAGTAAAGCTTCGCGCCCAGTAAACCCTTTGGTGTAAAAGTACGAAAAGAAGTTAACGATGTGGTCTTAAATCGTGTGGGTCCGCTGTAGTTTTTTTTTTACCCTGTTTTGTTTTGGTTGTGTGTGCTTAACGTCGCTACGAAGTCCCTACATGCATTTAATTCCAAGAATGCTGACCCCCTTATTAGAACATCTATTGTATGACCTAATACCCCACACAATAATCCGGAATATTTAAAACTTAAAATCAGTCTTGTGTTTCATTTTAGGCCCAAACGTAGGCCTAACCACGGCCGCCGAAAATTATGCACGCTGGGTGTATCGCTTAGGCCTAGGAAATGCATTATCTGGTGGGTTGGGTTTGATGAAACACTTCCTCAAAAGATTAACGAATCATTCTGTCACTGCAAAAGACTTTGCAAGTGTGGGAGAAGCATAGATTACTTTCCTCCACTCCACGGGAGAAACAATCATACCCACGAGCAGCAGACGTGTTACAAATCAAGTGGCAGGCCGACGCGGACCAGTTTTATCCAAGCGGGACCGGTTTTAGCGTCTAAAATCAACACGGAGGACCGATTTTAGTAGTCCGGCGGACCGATTTTGGCCGCCAAAATCGGTCCGCTGGACATTTTTTGGCCCTGACCAATTTTGGCGTGACAGGTCTACTATGTAGTCTAGGCCCATGCTGAATCTGTTGTAAGACCCTGGCTTTCCCCTACTGATTACAGTACAGACATGGGAGAGTTCACATATTTAATTAAAATAAATATATTAACTTTCTGTCAGTACCCTTTCTGTTTTTCTGGAATACATATTATGATAGGCCCGACCGGCAATTTTGTTTAAAAGCAGTGAAACAATAAAAATAATGAATCTAATCTTCAGCAATCATGTTGTAAAAGTTGTAATTTTAATTTATTAGGTCCGTCGTTGCTTCCAGTTAGGTAAATTGTTCATGCGATTAAAATAATTAGAAAATTCAGACTAGTAAGCGTACCATTGATTGTTTTCATTTCCTTCTGTGATTACGGCCTAATCCCTACCCCTAAAAGTATTATGTATTATTTCACTCACACACACTTGATAATATTCCAGGGTACCGGATCCTAATATTTTGGAAAAAAAAAAAACAAAAAAAAAACGCACACTCAGGGACAACTATTTTTTCTTACATTGTTTATACGGTATTATATTTTGCTATGCCGTGTAATTACCAGGACCCACTATTTTGTCGAGAAAATTAGGAATGAATACGTACTACAGCTAAAATTATGCATGACGTCACCATACGAAGCCACGCCTCCCTCGGCTGAAGTGGTTGTATTTAGCAACTACTTAATTACTCTTATTTAATCGTCGGTAAACCCTCTCACTTGCTGATGACACTGTTACAAACAAAATAATTCTTTAAAAAAAAAAAAGTAGACCTATGTCAATTTTTCACGACCTTCTTTGTTGCAGCACAAAGAAAATATTTTTTTTGTCCTAAATTTTTACATAAATATATTTTCTCCATGGTTGCAGCTACAGTATATTGTGTTTACACAACCGCTGCATCTTTGTTCTTCGTTGTCTTTCCGTGCATCGTCGCCACACAATACAATAATTGTCTATCAACAACAATAAATCTCTTTTGAAGATGGTAACTCAATTATTGATTTTGCAGGGGATATGCTGTGTACAAATGGCTAAGCCAACTGGCTCAATAATATCCAACGAATAGAGTCGTCTTTTGCCTGATGTGTTTACTGTTATTATCTGTTATTATATAGGCCTATAATTATATGAAAATGGAAAACTAAAAAAAACATCAACACTATAGGTACCTGCGAAGAGTACTGTCGTACAGATGAAAGTGCGCCGGTTTACTGGCTGCTGAAGACATGAAGTGACCCTTAGGAGAGGAGAAAGCTATTGTAAAGTGCAACTAGTCCCGAGCGCATAGAGAACATGTATTATGCGCTATATAAGTCTCCAACCATTACCATGGCATTACCATTACCATTCACGCTAACATTGAGTTTTTTTAGTACGTTTTGTAGAATATTTTTAGGTAACAACTATGGTATCTATCAATGTCCACAGTAAACGTTAAAGTGTTGTTCACAACTTTTGATTCAATTGGAAATATTAGGTCTATACCTCCGCCTTAAGCAAGTTATATAAAGCCAGTAATTATTGTTACAACAGACTTATTAGCAAAATATGTATAGGCAGTACACTGTTCAACAAGGCATTGGAATTAGTTTTGAGTTTTACAGATCTGTGGGCCATCTAGCACCGAAGTCGAATCCCATAGCATTTCGCTAACTGGTCTATGTAATGCGCTGACAGTAATCGCCGCCTATTGTTACAATATGATTGATCGCCACGTCGGGTTAAACATAGAGTATATTGGTCCTTTGTATTGAATACAAAGTTGGGTATGACTGAGTACAGCAATGCTTCATAGAGTATTAACACGTCAAAAGTCTCTCACGCTTATCTCCCACAAATCTTCCTAAAACGTCTCATTCGATCACTAGGCCTACCGTACATTCCCAACAATCGTGTATAAATAGCAAGATAAACTCAACACTGTTTTCTTGAATTAGTAGTATCAAGAAAGCTAGCTGCATTAATTAGGGTGGATATACGTTTATGTATAAATAACGCAGTAAATAACAATAGAAAATATGTTATTTTGTTTAGAGATGTTCTGTATTAAAGGATCTCGACAAAACCTATTTTTAGTCACCTATTTCTAAATGTTGTCTATAAGAGTCTATAATTATGCCCAGTGGTAGTTGCAAATGATTACTGTAAGTTTAGACAGCCGATGCCTATGTGAGATGGTACAATTTACATCTTGATCTGTATTATCAATGGTGGCTCTAGGGAGGGACTTTCGGGATATGACCAGTTGAGCCGCTGACAAGTTGAGCCGCCGGTAATTTCTATAACGCCAAGCGCGTCTCTCAGTGAATGTAGTCGGCTTGCCGATATCATCAGTGAATGAACCCCCCCCCCCCCGGATACCAGCTACATATTCATCCCACAGTCTTGTCAGTCGTTGATTTGCTCGTATTGCCGTTTGTGATGTATAATTGTGTAATTGAAAATTGAGAATTTTGATTATAAAAATAAATGAAGTTGTATAATTGCAAAATCGTATTAAAAATGTAATTCTATGTACTACATTTTTATAAAAATAAATGAAGTTGTATAATTGCAAAATCGTATTAAAATGTGTTTATTTACGTTTGGTTTGTGGCGTATTTCAATTAACTTATTCGTTATTTGTACTATTTTGTTAAATTATTTAATTAAATTATTGATAAATGATAAGAATGTATGGAGTTTTTTTTTTACTATCTGGCAAGCTGACTGAACTCACAAAATTTAAATTAAAACGATAGAAAGAACAAGTAAATAAATTGAAATGCGTCCCAAAAATATTTAATAAATCAGTGCAAAAACCGAGTATTAAATAAATTGAAATAATTGAGTAAATAAAATGAAATACATCCCAAACTACAGTACCAAGAACGAATAAGTTCCGGCGGCTCAACTTGTCGACTTTCACATAGACCACTCTATTTCTACTTAAGAACATTTATGACGGGCACCTCTACATGGCACTCTTAGACTTAAATTTGAATATAATTTTCTTTTTTTCCCAATTCAATTTTGTTATAATCGACACAACCTATTGTTCTGTAGGGAGGGGAGCCTCCCTTGAGTACGCAACTCTATATTATTAATATTACGACCTTCTCTCAACAGCTACTTCAACAACAGCATGGATGCTGTGGAAGCATCCCATAAGTGTCAGATGGATGAACATTTCTATGGATTGCTTGTCTTATAGGCATAATTACTGTTTTATACTGTCCGTTGTCATTGTTTAATTTAAATGTTAGGTACAGTTTATGTGAAGTGAGCATCCATATTATATCAGAGTTTCTGATGTCAGTCCTACATAAATCATTTAGAAAAGTGTTAAAGAACGTATATAATATAATAATACAAAATATAATATTTTAATTTATGTAATTTACAATGCACTTACCAGTTCATACGCCGGTGTGTCTATGAGTTGAATAACGACCTCTTCATTATCTACCATAACCTTCCTCTCATAAATATCGCACATTGTATCTAATGAGAAAAGAAAACACAATAAAATGTTAATCGTATTAAACAAACAATGAAAGCTGTATTATAAATTTACGGCATTAAAGGTTATTGTGACAAAATATGCAAAATATATTCTGCTTAATTCTTTTAAATGAAAAAATAAAAAGACAACTTTTGTACGCCGTTGTACACCTTTTTCAGAGTATCAATCAAACTTAACAACGATGAAGAGGTAAAGAATACGCACTTGTCCCATAAACTCACGTGTTACCCCATAAGACCCATGTGTTTACGTATAATTTACGCTCTCATTTTGGATCTTACCAACAAATGGCGGGGCTTTGCGGAATGATTGATTATTCCAAAACACTTTTTAATTAATTTTTAACTTAATAATTACAGTTATAGCATGGAGGCAATAGTATGGTTGCTCACTTAAGACCAACTCCGACAGCGTCGTACGAGGCACAACCAGACGCGATTCGGGTCTGTGTAATTTAAACGCAGACGCGCGCGATGGTTTGCGTCGAGGACTTAAGTCACGTTCAGCCGCACATCTAAAGCTTAGTTTTCACTAGCTCGCATTAGACGCAAACCCAAAAGGCAGCTATCCCAATATGTTTTCAATATTCTTCCTGTATCTTGTGAAATAGCTGATTTGTAATAGACCAGTGCGCGTAAAAAACAATAATGGTGTTTGAAACGATAGCCAGGTTTCCATTGGTATCACTGATAATAATATGTAAGAAATAGGCCTATGTGATGGATATTAAATTAATCAATCATCTATTTGAACATTATACTATATTATGTGTGCGTAAACTATACTTTTATCATCTTTATTGTAACATTTTGTATCAGTGGCAAATACGGTACATATAGGCCTACATTAAAACAATATATCCTTATAAAAGATAGAATAGATGATGAGACAACGTGTTCGACATAGTTATAATTCCGAATTATTGACTAGCACAGACAGACTGATAAAAGTATGGTTTACGCACACATATAGTATAATATTCAAATAGATGATTGATTGTTGAATAGAGGAGGTGGATTTATACTTTAGTTATTCATTTGTTTTGTTGTTTTTTTTGTGTGTCTCTTTTTTGCCTCCACCCTGCATGTGCCTAATTAAGTCATGACCTGGGGTTTTTTTTGTGACATTCTTTTATAGTGTTTTCTTTAATAAAGAATGATTTTATAAATTGGCAGGTTAATGTTGCGATGAAGTAGGCCCATACAGTATTTCCTTTGCTTTTTACATAGGCATCAAATAATGTATCTGTAAACCGGCGAATAAGACGATCGACGCAATCTTACCGCTGCTTGTCACTTGCTCGACATGCCTGATTTATCCCCAACCTGACCTGTATGGCCGTTTTTGTTTTTTTTTGTTTTGTTTAGGCTAATCAGAATTTTTATCTTCTGATGTTTTTTTTTTCTTATGCCTCTTTGTTTAGTTTTTGAATATTGACTTTTTACGTTTTTCAATAATTGATAATAAATTCAAGATTCAAAAAGTAAAAAAAGAAACCCCAGAAATTTTGTTTAGATGTAACCAATTCAATACATACAGATACAAACATATTATATAAAAGCAGCGAAAATATAACAACAAATAGCAAAAAGTAACCAATTAAAAATATGGAAAAGAAAGATGTAGGGACTATATACAAAAAATAAATACAGTTTAAATAAACAAGTGATAAACATTAATTTAGACATTTGAGTTGTATCTTTGCGAAAAAAGGTATGAATGATTTGAGAAATCTAGACTTTCAATATAATTCTATTTTTTTTTAAATAATTGCAATAATAAAATTGTGTTCATCTTTTGATTTTCTTATGCCTCTTTGTTTACTTATTGAATATTTACCTTATGATATTTTTAAACAATTGCTTCAATATAATAGAAATTTATGTAAATAAAATAGTTAAATAAAAATAGCCAAATTATTACACAGAAATCAATTCTGTGTTGGTTGGCAGGGTAAGATTTACAGTCCAATAAGAAAATCGACAGCTTCCTCTTTTTTTCCGGAGCCGGCTTAAATGCGTTACAGCAGCCTGCTTGGACATTTCCAACGTGAAAATATTTTCCTCATTAATTAATAGACATTATAGGCAGGCCTAATTCCGTTCACTTTAAGGAATTTTGTACTCAAAATGTTTTAATTCAGCGAAAAGTTAATTAATTTGAAATGTGTTTTATTTGGTAATCTTAATCACATTGCTGTTTTTTTGTTTTTTTTTACAAAAAATAAATCAGTCTCTTTTTATCGCCTGTTCTAGGGTTTTATTAGATCTTACTTCATACAGTAAGTTACTATAGTATAATATATGAATCTACTAGATTCACCATACCGCACACAACCAATGCGATTTAATAATATAAATACCAATTCCATGTATCATACGTGCCAGAATTTTCCATCAATGACCAATGTTCTAGATTAATTAAACCAGCTGTAAAACGAGTTTGAAGCATCTGCAATGTAGCATTATATCTATGCGTCTTATCCTAATGATGTCCAGAACGATAGGTTAAGACTTCACGCAAAATACATCCGGGTAATTAGAATGATGCACTACATCTAACCTCTCATTTACACGGCACAAACAAAAACTTTTGCCAATAATCACATAAACATATATACGTTAAGCTTTTACAGCTGCGAATCTAAGTAAACTTAAACCTTATCCTGTATTGTATATGTTTGACTTTTAGAAGCAACGCTCTTAACTTGTAATATTGAGACCTTTAATTGTCTGTGTTCAATACTTTACATTGTGTAACACGACTTAGCGCCATGTCGTAGGTATTAGTGCTATACCGTACCGGTGTATGTTTTTATTACATAATAATAAGGCCCTGTAAAGTGCCACTGATTGATTGATTGATTGATCGATTGATTTGATTGGTTGATTGATTGATTGATTTGTTAAATAGTAGGCATTTGTTGCTGAATTAGCACTACTAAATTCGATATGTAGAATCAACTGAATATTTAGGTTGAATTCTACATACACATGAGGTATCAATAATATCCATTTCCCGCAAGTTAACTTTGATACCAGTTGTTTATTATTTGTGTACGTTGTCACACTAGGGACATAATTCTGTATGATAAATCAATAACACTTAGGAAAAATACCCAATTGATTCAAGTCGCATGGTATATGTCGAAATGTACTCTAAATAAGGCGGACATGTTTGCTCTCGGTCGAAATCACTGTCAATTATATTGTTAACGCATTTTCTAAATTAGCAAGCGCGACACCTCCGATAAAACGAATCATCTAGTTTTATTAACGTAAGTGTGAACCAACCAGCAACATCAGCACGGCCGCGATGTTAACTGACCATGCAAAACAAAAATGTCAGAAGCATACCAAACCACGATTCAGGAGTGGCGCCAGGATTTGCCCAACGGGGAGTCCTAGATCCCCAACGGGGGCGCCGATGCCCCGAAAATTTAGACAATTTAGGGGTTTCAAAGTTTTATTTAATCGATTTTAGAGTCTACTAATCTGTAGAAAATACATATATTTTTTTTTCTCCCCGACAAATTGTGGTTTTCTCCCCGACGGGGGCCCTGGTCCCCCAGCCACCCCTCTGGCGCCACCCCTGCCACGATTACACCCGAGTAGCGGAGGCTATCCGACCGCGATGAATATATCCCCATTCGCAGGGGGATATTTAACCTCGACGCTATCTGATCAGCATCAGCACCTTGACGAAGAACAGCCCACGGTATTCCTTAGCGAAGAGGTGAACATTAAGCTTCTATTATGAAACTGCGACTTTGATTCGCGAGATACGTTTACATACGTCTCGATCGAACTATATTTGAAGTTAAATTTTCTACACTTCGAATTGAATACTGTATGCATAAACCCGGAGGTGCAGATTGAGTGTCAATGAACAATTCAATTTGTTTTCGAGGACTGGTGCACAAACACCGATGCTTAAAGTGTTTTATTTTTAACTCGAAAGTAATGGTTACGTTTAAATGCATCTAACTCGTGCTTGTGTGACTGCGGACGTTTTTCCACTTATCTCTGAATTAATTTTAAATCCGCTACGTGCTTCTATTTGATTTTCTTAAACAGTCTGATAAATTATTCGACTTTTATAATCGGTTATATCCATTATTTCATCGAATCCTCTTTTGCCAATAATACAGAAATCAGACAAAGTATAAGAGTATCATACTAGTTAACAATAATTTAAAAATGAGATGTGTTATTTAACATCAATTATACTAATAAAGTAATGATCCAATCCAATAACATTAATCCCAAAATGATGAAGCAGAACACTAAACCTAATTAACAAACTAATAATTGCAGCCAGTTTACAGTCCAGAGACGAGATGGATTTTCATCAGCTTAAGAAACACTAACGTAATGTTTTTTTCAACATTAGGCATTATTACTAACTTCCTCTTATGCTCCTATAGGGGCCTAATTAAAAATGATGATGATGATGATGATGATGATGATGATGATGATGATGATGATGACGGCTTTGCTTGGCTGGTGAAATCATTAAAGTTAAAGTTATTTTTACGTTATTGTTTTGTTTTTTTTTTTGGTATTCTTATTTATAAATCACATATGACAATCAGTTGTGACTCGAACTCTAAAAAACTTGAGGATGGGGGTTCAAAACACCAGGCGGGGGTTCAAAACACCAGACTGTGCAAGTTGCTTGTGTCCTTAGGCAAGACAATTTTTCATGTTTGTCTCTGTCTATCCAAAAGTATAAATGTGTACGGAAGAAGTAGCAAAACCTCATCCCCACCCCAACCCTAACAGCCTTGTTCTGTTTGGCTCAAGCACCAAAAGAAAGAGAGGCGGGCAGTCCGGCCTGTGAGCCCATGGTTTCAAGTTTCGACCTTTTTATACTTTTACCACTTTATTATTTTGATCATTTTTGCCACCATGGTCCAGGCATACCATTACTACAATGAGTAGTAGGCATAATTGTACTCACAGTCAATTTGAACTGGAGTGCCATATCAAGTACCGTACGCATGTGTAAGCAACACAGACCATCACTGCAGTATCCCTGGATACTCCCAGGGACCAAGTCAGTCTTTAATTGTCTTTTACATTACAGTACTCCTAAACAATCAATCACAAATTACAATATTGGAAAGCCAATACTTCGTATCACTCTCAATGATATTGTATTGTGTCACTTCTGCAGAAGACAGCGTACTATGGTGTGGATCTTATATAAAGTCACCAGTGCTAACATACTTTCGATTAGCAAAGGACTGAAAACATTGTCAGTGGTGGTGCCATGATTTTGGCAGGAGGGTGGGGCGTCCGAGGTCCCCGAGGGGGCAGATGTCGCCGACGATGAAAATTGGGCGTGGTGAGACGTCGCTCAAAATATCTTGTATGCGTTCCAGGGGGCGAAACCCCCGAAAAATATGACAATTTAGGGTTTTCAAAGGCTTATTTAATCGACTGTATAGTCATTTAAATGTAAAAAATATATATTTTTTCTTCCTAACGAATTGTGCTTTTTTTACCCTGACGGGGTGGGGGGGGGGGGGGCGCTGGCCTCTGTCTCTTATACACATCTAGATGTGTATAAGAGACAGGCATATTGTCATGTCTATCTTCATAACTATTATGTCGATTATTGGTATTAGTGTTAACTATGTCGATTTATACAAGATTCGTTTGGGGAATTTATGAAAGCGCATGTGTTTGGTCTGTAAATCTTCAGGTGAAGATATATACTACGAATTATGTCAGTTTTATTTCATCATCATGAACATTATCTTCATCATGAAAAATCATTACCATCTTGATCATCTCATAAAAATCTGTATAATCGACACTCACAATTAACTGTTTTTAATTGTAGAAGAGAAACCAAAATCTTTATAGTCTGTAAGAATTAAGTCGGTACCAATGAAATCACGTCAGCCGACGCAGTGTGGTCGAAGGTCTCGGACGAGGGGTTCAATATCTCCTTATATTAGCAGTTTTTCCCTACAAAATAATTGGACCCCGGCTGGCGTTGCATTTCATATAAGAAGACCAATTCCCTCGACCCAAAAAAAAACAAAAAAAACAAAAAAACAAAAAAAAAAACATGGTAACGAATAATTCGATATAATAAGCTTACATCCATAAGAGATAATTTTAAGTGCCTTCTAGTATCTGTGCGTTTACAGATTATAGTAAGCATAATTAGGCCTACTGCAAGTGGTAAATGATTAACAAAAGCACACGGAGCACTAGATGATTCTCAAATATATTAGGCCTATGTTTGGATAAGATGAAAGCTCTGTTGTTCTATTCCACGAATGCTTGCTAAATAAACACACTCGGATCGCAAGATGTGTGACATTGTACGTGCGATTTTTGGCGTGAACACGACGAGGATTGTATACTAGACCATGATATTGGATAACATAAAATTGTGTTCAACATTTTTGGGTTGACGTCACTTTTGTCAATTGTATGCCTAAATATCAAGAGTGGGAATTGCACACACACACAAAATAATTGCTTACTTAACAAAATTCACGTAAGTTATTAACTTTGATGTATTTATACAGTAATTGAAAACAAAAATTGTCAATTCTGAATGAATTACGTCTTACGTTATTGTAAACGTCCAGTCAGTTTAATTGTCGACGTAATAGTTATTAGTTCTAGCCGCCAGTTAATGTCTAATAACTTATACAAATACTGTATACAAAGTTAGTGATTCAATTTTTTGTATTGTTTAGGCTTATTTGGCTATATTTCGGAGGCAGTATGATTCACTGAGGAATATAGACCGTTTAACGTGTCAAAGATGAGGAAACGGAAGGGAGCAGCTGGCATTTTACGTATGAGGTGGAATGTAGTTTAGGCCCTGCTAGGGTCATAATCTTACAAGTAATTTCATCTACTGTTCCAAACGTGTAAGAAAATGATAGGCCAATAAGGGTTTATAAGTAAAATGTGAACGCAGGAAAAAAAACACCATTTACAAAGACCTACTGTACAAAGATGTTGCAATATTACTTACTAAGGTCTGTTGAGAGTTCTTCGTTTAACTCGGAGCAAAATGATGACGCAAATGTCTCTATTAGAGCTGACTTTCCAACTCCCGAACAACCAAGCAATATCACACGTATAATGTGCGGCGGCCTCTCATCATGACACTCTTCCACACTGAAATCAATTCCTAGGGACGGCGCACTTGCGCTACGCGCTCGTGGTCCTTTGATTGTCATGGTTACGTTGAAGGTCCAATATCGGAAAGTCTTCTGAGTGATTACAATTTGATTTCAATTATAGAGTGATCTAATAAAACATAATCGTTCAGGTACTAAAATATTGATTCTGGTTTGGTACCCTTGACGAACGTTAGGTGATGTTAATTGCGTTGTCAGTTCACTCTGTTCCTTCCCAATCCCAAACTAGACAAGTGATAGGAAATTGCAATTAACAATTTCGCTCAGAGAACGTATTTGCGACTGCTGTCTGCTGCCTACCAACCCTCCAAAACTGATCAATACGCTAACTAGCTGTTATAATAAACCGGGTCGTCAAACACAATTGTAAATGGCAATTAGGAAATCGATACAAATTGCGGGTTACTAGCTTGCTGTGCTTCGGCAAATATCAATAGGGTACTTGCTTTAAATTGCAATATTCTCAGTTTGTTGTCTTCTTTTATGCTGTGAATTTGATTCGAAGCCTGTTTGAAAATTAAAGACTTTAGAATCTGTCGTCTGCTATTTATGATAAATTCTAAGTGACATCACCACGTATCAACCAATTAACAGCGGCCTAGCATGAGTCACACGCACATCACTTCGTATCTATTGTTATTTATTGGTTTCAGCCTGATATTAGAAAACAACAAATAATAGGCGTTCTCGTTTACCAATATGAGATGACTAAAACAAATCATCAACGACATAAGGTAGTCATCTATTTTACTTATTTTACATTATTTTGCTAAAAATAACTTCGTCGTTGTAAATCCATTACATAATTAATTTCGCTACATTTTTATTGCTGACTCAAATATCGTCAAAAAAGAAAATTATATTTAATGTTGCATGCAATTTCACGAGTTTTTTTTAAATTATTAAACTAGGCTGACTTCTTCGACAAAAATCTAAGTGGGCGGGGAAAGGGGCTCCCAGAACCCCATCCCCTTCCCACAGGGGTCCTCGGGGATAACATCCCCTGAAGAAATGACTTTAGAAGGCCTATTGTTAGTCCAAATTTCTGTAAAATTTACTTCTCTCTCCCCAACGACTTTTATTCTCCAAACAGGGTGTAGGCCTATATGTGTTTGGTAAAGTGGGGGGGGGGGACTGCCGCACCCCCGCTTTACCCCACCCCCAATAGCGCCACCCTTGTTATCGTATATCATGAAACGGGTGAGTGTAAAACGTGCTAACCTTGAATATGGATACACATCAAGATGAGTATTGGTATGACGTATCACTCAACAACTCAGAATGTCTGTAGGCCTATGTAATATATTACCAAGGATGCAGCTACAACACGCCTATATATGTTTTTTATAATATAAATCATTTAGCAACTTGAGTATTTGGTTCAGAGTGAGTCACATTATCGTCATCGTGTTATTTCTAACACACTGGGTAAATCCAAAAAGCCTCTACGTCAGAAACCAACTACACCAATTGCTTTTATAATCAGAGAAGAATTCGCCAAAGATCAATTAGGCTTTAGTAATAACAAACCTCACGAGTCCAAGAATCGTGCAAGATATTTAACAAGAATTTCACATCTATTATTGCAATACAATGTCCATGACCTTAAAACAAAATATAGTAGAAAACTGAAGTGTGACGTCACGGAGCCTGGTTGGTTCCAATGATCCAACATAAAAGTGCTTGCGTAAAGCAGACTAGCTTTGGATTGATTGATTTGTTCATCCGAAAATAAAATCTGAATTGAATTGTATAATCAATTCCTGATGAAAGACTTTTCACTTTTCACGAAAACCTATCAAACCTTCAAGTTTATTGGCACGCCGGTCCCCGACGCTACATCTGCACGCACCTATCCCACCTTGAAACACACACACGCACACCCCCCCCCCCCACACACACACACCCTCATACAACCCTATATCACTGATTAAAGTGCATACTAATGGAAAATAGACTATTGGACTTAATTTATGGAATGAAAATCATCCTGTATTTTGTTGAAGATCCAGGACATTGCTGTTACCTAATATTTTATGTTCTCCATAGGCACAGTAACAACGCTTTAACATCCTAGTTGTGGTATTAGTCCTCCTAACTATTTTCTGGCGAATCAAGTCGAGGAGCGGTAAGACAGGTTCGAGCCACCCTGACGTCCAGGGTTCGGTTGGTAGAACCAAGAACCAAGACTTCTCGGATAAAGATTTAAAATGGAGATCCAGTGTTCAACATTCAAAATCTTAATTTACAAACAATTAAGGATTGCTACTCATTTTTTTCGGTCGAAGATTTGCAGAGGTCACAGGAATGACGGGAGGATAGTCATTTTAATTGCGAATGAAAGCGGACACGAGCAAACACAGAAAACAAGCAACAACGACATAAAAAAAGGAAAATAATAGAATAAAAAAAAACGTGTTGGAATATTGAAGATATCCAACTTGGTTGACTTAATAGGGAGTTTTCGCAAGCTTATGGAAACGATAGCGAATACGGATACTTCAGCAAATTTGTATACAACCCTTCCCCTACAGTAGCATAAATATCTGTCACAACGGAGGCGATTCATGACTTTCGCATGAGTCATGGATCATATTCAGCTCGTAGAGCATAATTGCCAAGAATGTTTTAGGCACGATTAACGATAATGATAATGACGTATTCGTGATCGTTATCGTTTTCATGAGATTGCAAAATCTCCCTATTAGAGTATCAGAATCATATGAGAGAATGGGCAAAACAAAGGTCTCTTTCAAAAAAAAAAAAAAAAAAAAAAAAAAAAAAAAAGCTGTATTGGAGCCGGGTAAATCCAAAAAGTGCATTACGCGACTCGAATAAGCACCGCTTTCGAATAAGCAACCACATAGCGTGATTGTTATTCGTCCTCCCTCTAAGCAGGGCTGGTGTTTGGTACGAACCTTGGCGACGAATCCATCTTCGCAGCGCGGGCCCCGATTGGTGATTTGTCGATGCAGATTGTTGTTTAGATTGAGCGGATTGTTGTTCAAAACGTCACACACGTTTCATAGCGATCTCTGCAACATCACCTCGTCCGCCGACGATCGTCAGCGGAATGTGTGAGTGCCAGGTGTGAAAGCCTATTTTGAATAAAAGTCTATTTTAATAAACTTCGCTACACTTGACCAACCTGCTTTTAACGTATATCATCTTAATAATGTCTACTATGTTGTGCTAAATAATCGGAATAATTAATAGTAATTAACGTATGTATTTTTTTGCACTACATTTAGCACAATCGAGGCCCCAGAAATTTCCGCACTGAAGCCTTAATAAGAGATTTAAGCGATAACTAAAACGTTGCGGTAATTGCAAAGTATGGTGTTCATGATAGAGAATCACGATGACGTAATGTTAATTTAGTGTAATATGCGTATTGGCTAATTGTGGCTTTATTTTAAATTGATTGAATACATTTTTGAAATACATTCATTCAGTCAATAGATTCGATTTAACAATACGTATTGTAATATTTGTTTATAATTAAGTACATTTACGGTACTTTATTTATTTAGGCACATCACAACACATGCACCAATGATTGTCAATAATGAATAGACCTATATACCTGTCCTACCTTGTGACAATCCCTTTCACAAGACCAACTTAGGCATACACAACGGTGCTTTACACAAACAAGATTTCAATATAATGTTTAGGGAGTGGAGTTGTTTTGACAGTGATTGAATCCAGGACCCTAGGGGATGAAAGACAAGCATCCTAACTTCCTAGCTTTTCAACTCCACTCAGATTAAGACACAAACGTATAATAAGTACCCAACCGTGTCTTGAACCCAGTCCCCCCCCCCTCCTTTAAATGTCGACGTCTTAACAACTACTGGGCAACTAGGCTAGCGCTGTTTAACGCACGCATAAAGAGAGGAATGTTCCTCCTTCTAATGAAGACGTCTTGATAACTGAGTAACTATCGCTGCTCAACGCATAAACAAAGAAAGCGAAATAGGTTGTCTCCTACATGCAGACGTCTTGCAGCTGTATAACCGCGCTGATCAACGCATAAACATACAGAAAGAGTGTTATAAGTTGTATCTTGCTTTGAATGCAGACTTCTTAACAACTGGGAAACTACCGCTGTTCAATGCATATACGAAGAAGGTTCAAGAAGGTGCTTCCATCGGATTCAAAAAATGTAAACAAATTATAAATATTACAAATCACTCACAATAACGTATGTGTTCAAGCAGGCCCATTCGCTTATGCACATATTAATGAACTTAATTGAATCAGAAATAACAATATGGTTTGTGAGGGCATATGTACAGAATCGTTACAGTGAATAGTTAATGCTTCATCTATAATGCAAGATTTAGTAAACCAGCACAGCACTAACATTGTTGTGATCACCATTACTTCTTCCATTTTAGTACAAGACATCTATTGGGGTATGTTTTATAATTTGAAAATAACATTCTTAGCTTACGGTGGAGTACCCATTTTGACTGAGTAATCTTCGCGTAATTCTTCATTATGCCCATCAGGGTCATTATGATCATTATGCTCATCTTCAAACATGTTAATCGTGATTATCACATTTATCGTCGTCGTCATTATCCTCATCGTCATAATAATCATAATCATAATCATAATCATGATCATGATCATGATCATACTAATACTAATCATAAATCGTAATTGTGATCGTGTATAGTGCACGTTTTTAATTATGTTATTTTCAGCATTTTATTTTGGCCTATTGATTAATTCTGAATCTTAGTAATTTGAAATTTTACCTGGAATGTTTTTTCATTTGTAATTTTCAAATTTTAACTTTAAGTTTTATTAAACAATTTAATTATAAATTATTATTTTGATGTATTATGATAATGCCTTAATTGTATTGTTTTTTGTCTGTTTTAAGTCATTTTCGTTTTTAGTTTTTCATTTGCCATATTAGTGTATTTCTATCTAGGCCTATATGGAACAAATGTTTTTTTTTTATACAATTTCAATGACCCGTATTGGACAAATGAAATTTTAATCTTAATCTGAATAAAATCTCTGATCGTGATTATTTCTTGTTCGTAATCGTGATCATGACCATGATCATAATTATAATGATAGTCATACTCATAATCATAATCATAACCATAATCATCCTCGTCATACTCGTCAACCTCATTTATATCATCACCATCATTATAATTTTGATTTTCACCCTCTTTCTTCTCTTCCTCCTCCTCCTTATCACCATCATCAACGTGTCAATTTTTGTAGGCTTTACAGTTTGGTACTATTAAACGATACTATTCACAACCGAACATACAACTACCGCCTTCCAAGAATAATACAGGGATACGGAAAGGAGACGGGATATTAGGCTATCACGAAATCAAATTATTTGTCATCAATTTACTTATTAGCATATTGCCATGTGACAATTATTTATTGTACTAGATAAATTAGCAGTCAATAGCGTGCTAGTTTGCTTAATAAAGCTAGCGATTGCTAAATGAAGATCTATCAAATTTCATTTCAGTATCTTTATCGGGTAATGAATTGAATGCTTTCATTTATATGAATATTGTTTTGAATGTCTGTGCAAAGAACAATGAAAATCAATAAAGTGCATATGTCCTAGAAATTGAATAAATATTGTGGTTACAATTTGCACTCGTATAAACATATCAGTATATATTTATACTCACGTAAACATACACACAAACATAATTTCATACATTCATAAAACAAGATAAATGATAACATAACTAAGTATAAGAACATAGTAATTATGATATTATGCTAGTTTTGAATGGAACAACTAGGTGACTGATAGAAATCTCGCACTGACGTTTAATCTCTCACTTTTACTGTACGCCCTAATGTGATCGAGTTGGTGTAGAATTAGAAGCTTTTACAAAGAATCTACAACCAGTTCTTGGTGCTTTGCTGCATGATTTTATTCACTACAGTTGTATGCTAAACTATTACAGTATATACAAGTGACTACTGATCTCCAGGTCACTCAGTTGAGATCAGGGGTGGCGTCCGTCAGGGAGAACTGTCGTCACACCCATCCCCAACCCCCTCCGTCGTGAAGGGAAGCATACTTTTTTGGGAAGAAGAAAAACATTATATATATATATTTTACATATAGGTACACTATAAATTTGTTTAAATAAGCCTTTGAAACCCTAATTGACATCGGTAGTTCCTGGTAGCTATACCCCCTGGATCACTTCCAAGAGAATGGAACAACTAGGTGACTGATAGAAATCTCGCACGGACGTCTAATTTCTCACTTTTACTGTAGTGTGATCGAGTTGGTGTAGAATCGGAAGCTTGTAGGTCCTACAAGGAATCTACAACCAGTTCCAATTGCTTTGCTTCATGATTTTAATCATTACTGTTGTATGCTAAATTACTATGTATACAAGTGATTACTGATCTCCAGGTTACTCAATTGAGATCGGGGATGGCTCCTGTCGTGGAGTGCTGTCTCCCACACCCACCCCACACCCGTCGGGGAGGAAAACACACTTCGTCGGGCAGAAGAAAAATTACATGTATTTTTTACATATTAATAGACTCTAAAATCGTTTAAATAAGCCTTTGAAATCCTAATTGTCATAATTCCTGTGGATACGCCCCCTGTATCACTTCCAAGAGATTTTATGTGACGCCCAATCACGTCCACTTACTTCTAGTCGTAGAGTCGACCCTCCTAGTCGTGGACATTGGAACCCCTGTCGGGTAAATCCTGGCGCCACCCCTGGTTGAGATGTTATTAAAACCACAGCCAGTATCCAATATACAAGATAAAAGATTTAATCCATTATGTTGAACTTTGTTGAAGCTAACTAACTCCGTCTACATAAATTCATTAGAAAATGTTAATGTAATGAATAAAAGTTAATAAATTATCGGTTGTTACTTTGTGGTAATAACTTATATCAATAGCTTGATTTCATTTTTTTATTCTTAATATATAATGTATAAGGTAGGTGTATATTTAGTAATCCAACAGATTGTCGTCAGCATGTTTTAATCATTAATGTTTTTTGTGAGTTTTGTGAGAATTTCAAATTTTATTATTAAAAAAATGTCTTCAGTTGTCCCTTACAGGTATTCCAATTATTTAGGCCTACAGCATTCATTTTGAAAAGAAGACCCCCGCTTTAGTTTGCAAAAGCAATATCGGAAAGAAGCACACCTCGAAAAGAAGCACGCCCATCCAAGTGACTTAAAGAAAGAAGAAGCATATGAGCTTACATTCGAGATTTATGGATACTTAGGTAATACTTATTCACATTATCTTAAAAAATAATTTTTGACAGGTATATCACACTTATCCGTTTCCGATTTTTGCTTTGTCATTCTTTAAAAAAAAACACCCCACGTCTTTCTCAATAAAGTACAGTATTTTCATATCTTGTCTTATCAGTTCAACAACTGATAATGAGATTGCCTACCAGCTATGACCAATCATTGAGATATCCGTGAATTAATCGCACCTTAATATAATCATCATGAATTTTTCATGAATGTCTTACTGTATATTTGAGCAGTTGTTAATCAAACAACACCCTTAGCAACCACACGACTGTGCCTGGATAAATACCGNNTACATTAATTCTAAATTTTTTTCTTTCACATCCAGAAGCAAGTGGACTTATGAAATAATGTTGTTTTAAATCCTACATAGGATCAGTAAATTTTTAGCTACCTTTAATAGAAAACCCATTATGGGTTTTAATGACTTTCATAAAGAAAATGTTTGATTTTTAAGTATGATTGAAATGGTTTTGGAATAATAAGTTCGTGTCTAGTCATATCTCCATTTCTAATAGTTACAATATCTTGCCGCTTTAACATTATGTTCATTATGTTCATTACAGCGTGATAGATATATTGCAGACTTACTTTCATTTCTTTTTTCAGATCGATCTTAATATCATGAACTTTCAAACGAATGTGTACTTTCCTGTATTGTTCCGTGATTCCGTTACGTGTGTGTGTAATTTTAATGACAAGCAATATACAGAGTATGTGGCTATTTATATCGTGCATTAATGGCGGCCTGGAATGGTGTGGGTCTTATGAGACAAGTGATACTTGTCCTGTTAAAATCAGTGCATTTATCACTTAATAATTTAGTGGAAAAGCCGATGGACGTACGTTTGAGCGGAGGCTAACACAAGTACTGTAAACTTCTTAACCAAATACTCACGGGTCCGCGAGATAGGGACAGAAACATATAGCCCAAGCACCCCGAGTCCAGGGGCTGACAAAAACGCACTAATAGGACCTACACCAAATGGGAATGGGGAATGTTTTGTGATAACCAGCAACAGTCTGCTGAAGTAAAAACATACAAAAACATCATCCAGCTCACCTTCTTTACGAAACAGATGCGAATGATCTATACCAAAGACCTACTTACAAAACACTACAATATTATTGAATTGAAATTCACTTAGATGTTTATATAATCCTAGATGACATTGTTAATACTCACTACAGTATTTATTATTACGTGGGAGCGGTCGCAAACATGATTATATTTTATTGATAACATTCTATCAAAAACTGCCAACTCATATAAAAATGTGTACAACAGTAAACAGTGGGTAAATCACCTCGTTCCCCGTGAAATTATAAACATAAAAGAAAAACATGACCCACGTGATTAATTCGACGTCATCCATATTGACTCAGGTGATTTACTTAGGCTGGTCTCATAAAAAGACAAGTCAGGGTGCCTTATCTATTAACTAACGTATGACTAAACCCACAAGTGTGAGCATTGTGAATACATACAACTTCTAAGGATCAGATGTTTGACAATTGTAACCGGGCGGAATATCAATTAATTTTAATAAAACCACTTGCATATTAGTATCATACTTCGAATTATGTAAACGTTGGGTCTGTGTGTACTACATCACAGCGGATTGAACAATGTAAAAATGAATATATCCAGGATTTTTAAAGCAATGTTGATCATATTATCTACAGGGGCAGATGCAGGAATTTTTATCGGAGGGACGGGGTGCTGCTACCAATATGTTTGGGTGGTTTGAATGAACACCGACCTTAGACCGTTATGGGAGTATGGTCCTATATGACGCGAGAGTGGTGGATAAAGTAATATTTTCAGAGGTATTCAATAAGTATTTTAATTTAGTCTATTTTTTTTTTCCAATTTGAAGACAATCATAAAAATAAATTGAGGTTTATAATATCTTCCCTCTAAATTCACCACTAATCTAGGCCGATTGCTAGACCTATTGCTAGGCCTGTTACTAAAATTATGTTGGTAACAATTCAACTTTGCTCACTGATGTGAAGGATCTACGGGGGTTTTTTTTTCTCAATGTATTGCATAATACGATGAATAATATAGATAATCACACCTCAATCCAGGATGTATAAAGATAATGATATTAATAATACGCATTTGATCGGGAAAATAAAAGAGCGAGCGAGTGATAGAGGGCGGTATTTTCAAATTATATTTGTTTAATGACAGATAAAACATATTTTCTCTATGGTTGAATCATGTTTCAGTGGTGTTAAGTTCCAATCTTCCTTAAAGAAAACGAATCAGCACAATTAAATTTTAAAATTTTATATAGGCCTAATATTGTTCCCACAAGGAAAAGATTGTGTAAGCTTATGTGTGGAATCTCAGATTCAATCCAATATGTGTGCAATGTTTAATGTAGCTGAAAATGATGCTCACGTTTTTTTTTTTTTGTTTTTTTTTAAATGAATGTAGGCCTAATGAGTGGGCCTGTGTGTGCAACTACTGAGGCAAATTACGGGAATATATAGATAGTTTTAGTATTAGATATGGGTACAAACAAAAAAAAAACAATTTTCTTGGAACAGGAAACTCGTAAGCTAACCATTTACTTGGAAAATTTTGTATTTACCAGGCAAATGTTTTTAACGGCTCCCAACAAGTGGCGATATAGATCAATTCACTATTATCTCAAACATATCTTTTAAATAATAATCTCAATTTAATGATTTGTTTTTATTGATATTTGCTATGGAATGATCACACCGTATACAGTATTTTATCTTAATGATGTATAACTTGCCTTAATGCTACTGTACAGCAATGGGTAAATAAATGTTTAAATATAGAAGGGATGATTCAAAGAAGAGAGTAAAAAGTTGGCAATAACTTGTGGAAAATGTTAGAACAAAAGTTGAAATTAATATTTTCAATATTTTTATTTTACGTTTAATATCATTACTGTAATAATTACCATGTGATTTTAAGATGGAGAAATCATGTCAAAATGTTAGAATAAAGGTGGGTGTTCCCCACGAAAGAAAAAATCCCAATCTTCATATTATTTCTTCATGTAGGGCTACTGTATTCTGCCATAGTGCTTTATTCTATGCAAAGGTGTGCATATTTACAACAGACAGCAAGATTAATGTCAATTGTCCATGGTTCTATCACATCATCACATGAACACGGGAGATGTTTAAATTGTTAGAAAAAGTGGTTAGAAGCTGTTTCTTTGGCATTAGAGATTTCACTACGATAATACTTTTAATGACAATGAAAAAGGCGCTAAACGTATTCAACTTAAGGTTTAAGTTGTGAAAAGAAAAAAAAAAGCTCCATACTTTTAGGCGTCTTACCGTAAAGGTTATTTTGCAGCTCATATTCAAATCTGTAAGAATAATATATATCGTAGCACCATACTTTAAGGCGTCTTACCGTTAAGATTATTTTGCAGCTCATATTTATGTCAATTAAAACATCGTAAAATAACAGCTTGGCCTATACAGCAACACGATTACTTCGTCTTAACTATTAAAGTTACCGTATTGAATGAGGAGTCGCGTTACAAACATGCGAGAATTCATTATTAAAATTACGAGTACAGTACAGTAGAATGTAGCAGCAGTATACGTAAGTGAATGCACCATTTCAGTGAGGGCCGCTGACTAAGTCGTAACTTCACTGTATAATATAAATAAAGGGATCATGTTAACCCAGAAACATAAGTTAATTAGTTTTAAAAAATACGTAACTAATAAAGAAATTTTAAGAATATGCACCTCCAAATGCCCAATTTTTTTTCTAAATGTAACGAAATTCACTTAGGGCATAAATGTTTAATTATTGTAAATTATGCTACGCAATAATAATAATAATATTTTTTTAAAGCAGTCAACGTTTGGTGAGTTTTGAATATCCAATGGAAGTGTGTTCCAGAGGGTTGGCCCGATTGAGGAGAAGCTTAAACGATATTATGATGTTATGCGTAGCTACATACTACCCGGGTCTAAATTATGCCAAAAAGCATAATTATGCTAAAAGTGGCCACTATGTGAATCTCTCATCCCGGCTACTACTAGCTATGCATTTGGTGTGCCGAAAATAACTCTATTAAAGAAGAAATGTGATTGGCTGAAAGTCTGGCCCTGGTGGCAGATTCTGTGGCGTTTTCAGAAAGGGGACAAAAACAAAATAACGGCACTTTTATTATGGCTCTAGCCCTTTCGGCGTTATTCTAACCATGTGGTTGAAAATTAAATACAGTGCGGCGTAAAGAAATAATACCGTCGCTTTTAATAAGATTACAGCGCTGTTCTTGTTACCGTACATCACGACGCTTGAATGGCACTTTTTTATGTTGTTCCCAGCTTGTTATTGGTTGAATGTGAAAGCCGTAACAGCCTTAAAATAAAACTAATGCTGCTTTTATTATAATTAAGGCGCTTAAATTGTTACAAACTAACGGCGCTATAAGAAATTAAAGGTGAGTTTATTTTGGCCCCTTCGCGGTTGTCATTCTTGCCATCTGATTGGCTGAAAATCAGAAATAGCACCGCTTTTATTAATAATACAGAGAGCGCTTTTTTGCTACAACGTAATGGCGTTAAAACAAATTGACGGTGCTTTTTAAATAGACAATGCAAATGAATTATAAACGTGATGTGAAAAGTACATTATTTGTTGTCAAGACCCGCTACCGCAGACAATTCCAACAATAGAGTGGACAAAGTTGCGTTGTGTCTTAAGACATCAGCAAATAAAATTGTCGCCTTGTGACTACTATTTAAAGCAGTTAAACGTGACGAAGAATTAACAAATTCATCCTGTGTAGCATTTTGCGTTATCAAAATGTTTGCTTACAGGATTAAAAATGATAACTCTACAGACTGCGTGGATATATCAAACGCAAAGTGCCATGTAATTTTGTGCTGCTTTCCGTTTAAAAGCAAAACGCCACCATAATGCAAAGATGTTTGAATTTAGCTGTAGGAGACACTCTCCCAGAAGTCCATTGTGAACTGAAGCTAGAGCTAAATATTTTAAAGGTATAGTCTCTCAAATGCAGGCTCTGGAAGAAAAATGTTTTGATATGTTTGTCGAAAAGGGTGGTTACTTCCCTTTTCCCCCCACTTGTTAAATATTCAAAATGTGTATCTCGTTAGCCGTTTTCGATTTTTTTGTCAAACACTCTTTTGGAAAATCAGTTGTACAACATAAAAAATGTTTTTTTTCCCTCCGGAGCCTAGCATTAAGATTTCTGTCTTCATTTATATTATTGTAAAACATCCGGTATTCACATTGGCTAATCATCGTCAATGTTTTAATGAAGGTGATTCAATGTCTATTTTACGAATAATTTTCGAATTTTGTTTCCATAAACTCTAATATCTGACTTTCGGTATCAACATTGGCTAACATTGTCCGTATTTAGATTAAAGTGATTCTAGATCTATTTTAGGACTCATATATGTATTCAGTAAACAATCTATTTCCAAATACAGAAACCGGTTGTATTTTTAGAAATCTATTCTAAGCTAGCTATCGGCAGTTAATAAGATAACAAAAAAAAATTATCAATTTAAGTTAACGGTATGTATGTAGTGTGCGAATGACGTCAACCGATGAACAAACTTTCGCATTATAGAAGTCGTTAAACGGGAATTATTTTAAAAAAAGCGTGCATTAAGCAAACGTCTAAGCACTGTCATCCGTTGACACTCTACGAATAATAATCCATAGTAAAGTGTGTTCAGTATTCTTATTTATCAATAATACTGAATCGGCGATGAATATGCTGCTACAAATCGTTTGCTAATATGGGTGCCACATATAGGCATACAATTTAGTGAATTTTAAACATCAAACTCTTATTTAATTACCAGTACAATGTATTAAATAGGAAAGTGTTTTGTTTATAGCTTTATCTCCTAAAATATTATGAGACTTAATTCATGTTTTAACAAGTGGCTTGTCTAGACCTACATATCTGTTGGTACTCGACCTCCCTCCAACCGATTCATCATCTGTACCACAATATTCTGAGGATGCTTTATTATACATGGTTATCAAGCATCCCATTTATGAAATAATTTTACAAGAAAGTATTGACGCCATACTCACCTGGTTACAAGTGTCCGTTAAGAAAAAGCTTTCTCATACCAGATTGATGGGCAACCCATATCAGTCGTTGATTCATATAAATATCTTGATATGATGATTACATGATCAACTTACCTGGCCAAATCATGTTGGTATGGTTGAAGCTAAGGCTTCTAGATTGTTTGCGTTTATTAAATGCATTGTGAGAGAGAAGGGGAGCAAATTAGACTTTTTGTATATTGCCCTAGTACGCCCTCTCCTTGAATACTGTATCCAAGCCGGACTTCCTTACCAGAAAGGACACATTTTGTCTTTAGAACAAGTTTAGAGAAGAGTTACCAGATCTTGGTTTCCTTCATTGCCAGGATTACTCGTCTTACTATTATATCTCTTAAAAATCGCTTTCAATTTTTAACAAATTCATTTATTAAATATATAATTCATTGTGATAAACCAATTGTAACTCACTATTTTTTTTTTTTTTTGTTGACAGTTTCGCCAGGCTATCAGTCAGGCTTCGTCAGAATATGTGAAGGGTTTCCGCCGATGCTCGATGGTAGCTGGCCGCTCCAGCCGTCTTTAATAGTTTTCATTTCATTTATTGCTAAGTGTCTCTATTGAATTTTCAAAATACAGTTTTAGCCTTATATCAATTAATCACATAGACATAGCGATCATCTTATTTTTTACCAATAATTTTGCTCCAACCAATGCTCATACATTCTCTGTCTTTCCAAGAATTTGGCACGGGCTGCCAGTGGATCTCAGGGATCAACTTGCTTTCAACTTATATCCATTTTTACATAATCTTAAACTGCATTTTAAAAGGTAATTTACCCCTTTTTGTAATGATCTTTTATACTTGCATTTCCCATTTTGTTGTTAATTTTAAAATGTATTTTATATAGTTTATGAGCTGTAAATTAGTAATTAACTTTACTAACTTTACATTTTTTATGGAATTGTTAAAAGGGATGGTTTATTTATATTCATATATATTTTAATATACTTGAACGTATTATGCTATATTTGTACTTTATGTGCTGCCAGGAAAACCCCGTGACAGTAACGTTGCGTTGATATTGGACTAACGTTGCGTTGCTTTTGGGCGATCCGGCCAGTGGGCCATACCTTTTTATTGTTTCATTGTATGATATATAGCTTACATAAATATAAATTATGCGTATGAGAACTAATATAAAGTTTATGTAGTTTATGTTTATGTTTGAATAGCTCACCACCAAATACAATCGCTAAGTAGATGACTTGAGAGATGGCTATAAATATTGTACCTCATCAGACTGATTAAATTTCTTCAAAACTTTAGATATGGATACTTTATACTATACGTTATCATAACATTGCCGTTGGGCGTTCGAAACGTTTTTAGAACTATAAATAGGGCCTACGTATTCACAACGCAATATCTGACAAACAATACAATCGCTAAATAGATGACTTGAGAGATGAATATAAATATTGTATATCAACAGACTGAGTAAACGTTTTCAAAACTTGGGATATAGATACGTTATAATAACGTTATCATTACATTGCAGTTTGACGTTCGAAACGTTTTTAGAACTATAAATACCTATTTACAACGCAATATCTGAAAAATATAACTTTGGAGACGTTGTTGGGTATAGTGCTCGTATGACAAATAACCTAATCGCAACGTTCACAACGTTCGGAAATGTATTCTAATAACGTTGTGTTTGCTGGGATGGTTTCTAGTTGGTTTTTATACGCTATGCCAAACCTTACAATATCTGTGAGTGTCTCATTGTCTGAGAAAATTATTGATTGTATCACCATGCTCAAAAATATTTTAATGTACATTTTCTAATTATGTTTTTTAAATTTTCATTAACTTTTCTAAGATGGTCCTTTTTTAAAAGCTGTTTTCCGTATATCATGTTTACTTCACTTAAATATGTTTTATAGTGATTAGTTTGTCTGATAAACCACATTAAAGAAGAGCTATGCTTCTATATAATAAATAATATATATGTCTTCTTCGAACGCTATTGGTTAATTTTGTCATGAGCAGATATTGTTCATATAGTAGACAACACAAAATCGCCCCTGTGTTTTGCAAAAATTAAACATCCCATTTTATAAAATCCTTTACCCTCAATTCGATGTTTTTAATAGTAAAGTAGATAAATAAAATGTTATGGTGTGAATCTTTGTGTATTAAATTTATTAATTTTATGTAGGCCTATTATCTATTTTATATTTGGTATCATCATGTCAGTTTAAAAAAAACTGTACGTTATTGTATCTTGGATAATACATAATATTGTTTAATACACAAAATACACAACCCTGTGACATTGCTACAATCACAAATTATTGTTGCTAAAATAATCAGCATTATAATGTCATCAAAAAAAGCCACAGCCTAGCTCGGTCGGTTCAGCCATTACGCACAACGGTCTCATGCTCTATACCAAACCTTGTTGGCGGTATTACTAATGTGGTTATCATCACAGAGCACCACATATGACAACTGATATTCAGAATATATGCTGGCCGCAGCGTTTGTTATTGTGCCTTTCTCTGTGACGCCTTTCGCGTGGCATATTTATTTGCGTACCATAGTTCTGGCTTTTCGCGCGGTGTAAGCACTACATCGTAGTATGGCGAGCCGAGTTGTCATTTAATCGTAAATAGAGATATCTTAGTTTTAAATCTGTCTCTTATACACATCTAGATGTGTATAAGAGACAGTTACATCCGAGAGTTAACATAATTAAAATATAGCAGTTAAAATATCAACTGTTTAATTCTATTCTTAATTTAATTTACAAAATAAATTCCAGAGTATGACAGCATAGTTAAAATAAGAAAAAAAAAACCCTTAATAATAATAAAAATAATAATAATAATAATGATAAGAATAATAATAATTATAATTTAATAATTTTAAAATTGCAATTTAAATATCATTAGTTCAATTTGTTTCGTAATTTTATAAAACTATATACAGAATATTCCAAAGTAAGACATTCAACTATAAAAAAAAAATCAATCAATAAATCAATAAAGTACCCTTGGACAAAAACATTAAATAAATAAATATTTAAAAAATAATTCTAGACTTAATTTTCCAGGACCCGTAAGCTGATTATTGAATTTTGTGTTACAATTGGACAATTAAATGTCGGAAATGGGGGAGGACCCCGTTTAAAAAAAAAAACAAAAAAAAAAACAAAAAAAGAAAAGGAAAGAAAAAACAAACAAAGAATGCGTAAGCAATTAATCATATTTATACCTCTACACACACAATAGGCCTCTTTACTGTATTAAAAATCAGAAAATTTACCTGACCGTTTTCAATAGGGTAAACCTTGATTTTGTTTTAAAGGTCATTAAAAAATACTTCAGAAGTCTGAAAAGCTCACTTCCCGCAATCTAGAAATCAAAATTTTCCAGGGGCTAACAAGATTCCGCCTCTCCCCCAGTTCCTCTTTAGGGTTCATCGATTCATTAAAAAACGTCAAGAGAGGGAAACCAAAATTGCAAAAGTTGAGAAAACCCGTTTCCCGACATACAGGAATCAACATTTTCCCACCACGTCCTATTTGGGGTTCATCGGTTCATGGAAAACAAAATAGGCCTACGTATGCAACTACTCATTTTTTTTTATACACACATAGGCCTGTTTACTGTAATAAGAATGACAAAATTGAAATGATTGTTTTCAAGGAAGGGAAAAATCATGAACTTTAAAAAACTTAAATGTCATTAAAATACACCTCAAAAGTCGGGAAATCTCATTTCTCGCCATTTAGGAAACAACATTTTTCCGGGGAGGACCTCGACCCCCTTTCATTTTGAGGTCAATTATTCAGATGTGTATAAGAGACAGAGATCACCAAGGCTTATTAAAAAAAAAAAACATTTTGACTCCATCCTAAATCTGAAGCCAAATTACCTCTGGAGATGATAAGGGCATCCCAAGGTGAGTGATGGGATGGGGGTAAACGCCCGATGAAGTGGGACCGCTCATTTCATTTCTTTTTTTCATTTATTTATTTAGCATCCATTCCGTGATCTTTTGTGCTTATTTTCACTGGTGAGGGTGGACGCCGTGGACGCGGACTAAGGGGGTACTGCAGTTGTCTTCTTAACACTCCACCTTCCACCCTTTTCTTTGAAGAAATGTATTTTAATAATGTCACATTAAGTGTAAAATGTTCTAATTTGAATTTGCCGGTCTAGAAACCCTCATTCGTGTCATACTGACCTCTGGCAAGTTATTCTGTCTAGATCTTAAATTTTACGTCGTCCAATAAAAAAAACAACTTTAATGACGTCATACATATTTAAATATGCTTGCGTTAAAATCTACAGGTTAGAAAACCCATTATATGTTCTAATAACCAAGGTAATATGAATCTACTTAGGTATTACAATGAATATTTTACTCATCCAATCAAAAACCAGTAATTTGATGACGTCATACATATTTAAAAATAGTTTAATTGAATTCAGCAGGTTTGAAAACCTCTTAAAAAGTCTTAACATGAACATAATCAGTATTTTCTTATGAGTATTGACTTTTGGCACACTTGAAACAATTCTGAACTTTGAAACAATTCTGGCCCACTGTGCGCCGCACAGTGGGCCAGACTGAAGTCAAAGTGTGCCAAAATTAATTACTCATTACAGAAGCAAATCTAAGCGAACACAAGACTTATCTAGAGATTTTCATACCCGTTGATTTCAATAAACGCATTTTCAAATCTATATGACGTCATTTTTGTACTGTTTTATGATTGGACGGTGTCAGTTTCCATTGTAATACCAAAACAAGTTCATATTGCAATGATTTTTTAAATGTTTAAGGAGGTTTGGGACAAAAGAACTTCTGTTGGAAACTTTTTGTATTTTCCATGACGTCATCAAAATACATTTTTCTGATTAGACGGGGCCAAAAGTGTTTCAGGCATAGGCCAACATTAAAATTTCTATTGTTAATCTTACAGTGAATATAGATGTTTTTTTTTAATAAATCGAAATCGAAATTGAAATCAAAATTTATAATAATACCAGACAACCTAATTTTACATTTTTTAAATTTAAAATGTGTTTGCATTTGAGATTCCATGGAATTATCAGACATTAGGCCTACACTAATGTCATGATATATTAATTCCGTCCTCAATCATATTAGGCCTATATTGTAAAAGTATTGATAATGGTCGTTTTATGTTTTTTTGATAATTCTCAGTGTGAACGAGGAGGCTTTGAAGAGGAACTTTTGCTATCGTCTTTGACAGGTATACTGTACCACCAGGATAGCAATGCTTTTTTGCTACTCTTATTTTGGTGTAAGGAGCGTCTCATTTTACTATAGAGCTACAAAGATGGACAATGTTTCATCTGTCGTGAACGATTCCTGTTTGCTCCTCAGGGGTGACGCCAGCAGGGGAAGGGGAAGGGTCCCCGTCGAGGAAAGGTCCCCCACCCCCCGGCGTTGGGGAGATAAACTACAATTCGTCAGGGAGAAATAAAATTTGTACGTATTTTCTACATATTAGTGGACTTTAAAATCGATTCTTCTTGAACACCCCTTGCAATGATGCATAAAGAAGATAAGTGCGTACATTTTATGTCAACATCTTTTGTACTTTACCCTTATGCGAACTCTCTGGAAAGATCCTCCCATACTTCGATAACGTCCCGGTTTGGATTGTTTTTAAGTCTCTTGTGGGTTTTCTGCTGGTGTGAAAAGAATATCTCTGTTCTGTGTCAAAACATTAATAACTTCATCAGAAAATGGAATCCTGTTGTCAAGCCACGAGTTATTTTCTTTAGAAACCAGGCAAACACGTGTTTACCTTCTTATATCTTTCTTGGCCAATGTTGTGGTTAGGTATGTCACAAAATAACGTTTGCACAACGTTGTAGGAACGTGCAAACGTTGTGAAATTATGTTCAGTACGTATTTATGATTCTACAAAATAAAGTTTTCAACACAAAACTGTAATGTTATTTTCACGTTATCATAACGTATTATTGTTTGCTGGGAAGGTTGTTACTACTCGCGTAGTAGCTCACCTCTCGGTATGTTGAAACAGGAATCTTTTCAAAATCTTGGATGTCTTTGAATAAAGTTCAAAACAATTGATGCCTAGATATTGGCCTGCTTGTAGATATCATCTTCATTATGACATGATATTTGGATTATTAGGCTGCTCAAAATGTAATAAAGTATTCTAAACAGCAACACAATATTAGAAGATTTGCTACTGTTAAATCACGAGCAATTTGTAAATTTTTGGAGAGCTTTTCCCACGCTTTGAATGAACTGGTAGAGTAGACGCGCGTGCATCCTTCTGATTTGCGGTTTGCTCTAATTAAATTGTGTCTCAAATGTACGAAAACAAGACTAATAAAAGTGCATCTAGCTCAAAAAGTTGCAAAAAGTAGCAGCTACATTTGGTACCATCATAAAGCTAAGGCTATACTGAAGATGGTGATGTAAAAATTAAAGCATGAATCCACATTATCTAAACTTTCTCTCCTACATTTCTAAAAATAGATTTTTAAATATTTTTTCTGTCGTTTAAACAACGATTTATTAGTGATGCAAACTTCAAATGTAAACCAAAACATATATTTGTGTTCCCCAATTTATATACAAGAAACGTGTACATTTTGAAATAATTCCGAATTGACTGTAAGAAAAAAAAACGTGTTTCGATATAATGTAGTAAATTATAGCATTTGAAACATTTATAGAGAAATTTCCGACATTTGTTAAAAAATACTGCCCTTAAAATTCGTTTAAATGTAAAATATTTTCAGGATAGATTCACCACGGTATACCCATCTTCAACAATGTGAAAAAAATGTAAAAGCCATAGTCACCAAAATTGACTTTGGCACACTTTGATTTCCCCCTTGCCAACTGTGCGACGTACGTCAAGGGTGCGTTTTGTCAGGGTTCCTGTTCCTCATAGTGATGGACTGGATCATGAGAGCCACTGTTAAAGACAACAAGAGACGTGGCTTAATATGGAATTTCAACACTACCTTAGAAGATCTTGAATATGCTGACGATGATGCCTTCATGACCAGCAGTAAACAACACCTACGGGAGAAGACAGATGAGTTGAACACTAATAGCAAGCATGCTGGGTTACGTGTTAATGTTGAGAAGACAAAAGTATTAAGAATCAACAATAAGTGTATAGAACCAATCCTCATTGATGGAGAAGAAGTTAAGGATATTGAATCTTTCACTTATCTTGGATCAGTTTTGTCAAAGAAAGATGGAACTGATGAGGACATTAGACGCAGAATTGCTTTAGCACAAAATGCTTTCACACAGCTAAGTAAGATATGGAAGTCAGGAACTTTCAGCAGGAAAACAAAGCTCAGACTCCTGAACTTAAATGTTATTTCGGTTCTTTTAAATGGCTCGGAAACATGGAAAATGAATGAAGTTGACAAGAATAAGCTTGATGGTTTCCACCGAAACTGCTTGAGAAAGATAATGAGAATTCATTGGCCAATGAAAATAACAAATGAAGATCTGCACAATAACACACAGACAGTTCCAATTAGAATGGAGATTTTCAAAAGACGATGGATATGGATAGGACGCGTCTTAAGGAAAGGTCATAAACACAACACATATATTGTATTGAAATGGGCACCTGAAGGGTAAAAGGAGTAGAGGCAGACCTAAAACAACGTGGAGGCGTACCGTTGAAGCAGAAAGAAAAGAACTTGGTTTCAGTAGCTGGAGGAATGCAGCAGTTTTGGTGAAGGACAGGAAAAAGGGGAAAAAGATAATATCTTGAAGCCTCAATGCCCTGTGAGAGGACAGGAGAGCGTTATGGTTAAGTTTAGGTTTTATTCAGAGTCTCTTATACACATCTAGATGTGTATAAGAGACAGCCGTAATTAAGACACTAAAATCATAATTATTTTCTTTGTATGTAAAAAAGAATAAAAAAAAAAACCCAGTAAAAGTGACAATGACAATATTCTAATATAGGTTATGAGGTTCATATTACCAAATCAAATCAAACGATTTCTTTCTATCAAAAAATGACTTAAGTCAACCCAGCCCAGCCATATCCCTGACTTTAGCATGAATCGCGACGGAGGCATCCCCGCCAACCATTGTGACCAGTGATGCAAATCAAATTATGCCGAAGCTGATGGAAAATTATGCTAAATTATGCCAAATGTTCAATTTCGAATAAGCTCTTTTTCAATAATGCAAACTAAACCATTTTTAATACTATTTTTTCTTTAGTGAGAATTTAAATAATTGGTGTTATAATCCGGATCTGTGTGCTTTGGTGGCACACTGTGTAGGCTATTTCCAATGAAGGGTGATTTATTTAGTATTGCAAAAACATTAAAAAAATACTTCCTCAAATAACTACCCCTTAAAAGCCTTCCTGAAATAATGGATGGTATGGGAGGTAAGTAGACAGCAACGACAAAAGCGATACGCTTTAAAAAGAAGAGGCAGTAATGAATTAAAGATTAGCAAAACAAAAAACATTTATTTATTTATTTATTTATTTATTTGAGCTGATAGATATAAAACATGTACGGCTTGCATTGTAGTGATGCACAGATAGGCATTACAGTATCATGATGGAGATTAGCTTTCCCGACTTCTAAGCTGTCTTTTAATTACATTAAATTCTTGAAATTTTAAGGTTTTTTCCCCTCTTGAAAACGGTCAGGTAAATTTTCTCATTCTTATTACAATAAATACTAGTACGCCTATTATGTGTGTATATAAAGTACATCGCATACATATTCGTCTTTCCATAAATCTATGAACCACAAAATAGAAGGGACCTCCCCCCCCCCAAAAAAAAAAAACAAACAAACAAACAAAAACCAATGTGAATTGCGAGAAATAACTCGGTCGGGGACTACATAAACACTCCCTTTTTTCCTCCCTCTCCTCCTTCCCTCTTTCTTTTCTTGCATTTCTTTCCGATCATACATAATTCTCCATAGACATTATATATATTTCTGACACAAAGCGGGGGGAGGGGGAGGGGGAGGGTCATGTATAACACATTACAAAAACAAAATATGTAACTACATAGACATAGAGTATCAGCCCAAGTATCAGTATCTTAATTTAAAACTCAGTAGTCGGTAGTACCATGGAGGTAATAAACAGAAATCTGTTTAATACCTCCATGGTAGTACACTACTCCCGGGCGCATGCCTCCCGGACAGGGACGTAGCTAGAAATTTGAAAGGGAGGGAGCCGTTACCGAACGAATGTGGGGTGTTCCCCTTCCTATGGGGGAGAGGACGCCAAGGGCCCCGGGGCAAGGGCTAATCCCCCAGGGAGGTAGCGCACTCTGAACGTTTAAGGACTGTTATGAGAGCATAAAGTGAAATTTGCATTAGACGCATCATAAATAGGCCTAATATTAGTAAACCTTACAATAATTATAATAACTCAATAGTGGCGAATCCAGAAATTCAAAAGAAAGGTGACAAAGGAAGGGACTTTCACCCACCTCAGCCCCACCATGGTTGGGGCTGAGGTAAGAAAATTTATGATTAGGGGGCCAGAAATTTCACTCTCAGACTTAAATTTAAAAATAATTTTCTTTTTTTCCAGTAAAAAAATTAGGAGGGCAGGGGGACATTGAATCTACTGCTCCCAGCTCAAAACATTCTTTATCAAATATAGTCATAATCACGAAAAATGGGCATGAAAAACCAGATAACATCCTGAAAACAAAATGTATGCACCTTCCTCTCAGCAGTTACTAAGATATACTCTGATTCACGTGCCAACTCGATGGAGATTAATGTCATACCCGGGGAAGGGCGCAGATCTGCTTTGAAAGGTGTGGGGTAGACATTTCATGAGTCCACACCCACCTCAGACCCACCATGGTTGGGGCTGAGTTGCGAAAATTTGAGAAAAGAAAGCAAAGTGGGCGTAGTCGAGCTTCGACTAAAAGGTTCCGAAAGTGGTCCTGGGGGCGAAGCCCCCAAAAATTTCGACAATTTAGGGGTTTCAAAGGCTTATTTAATCGATTTTAGAGTCTACTAATATGTAAAATATATATATAATATTTTTTTCTCCCCGACGAATTGTGCTTTTTCTCCCCGACGCGGGGCCCAGCTCTCCCCGACGGGGACCCCCCCTCGTTGGCGCCACCCCTGGAAAATAGTACCTCTAGATGGCCAGAAATGGGTATTGACAAACTGCGAGAGTCAGCGAGGCATGCGATTCAACTGCAATTCATGCGAGGCAGGACGATTATAAATGCGGTATTGTACCAAATATCCGTAAAAGTGACAGTGACAATATTTTAATATAAATTATGATGTTCATATGACCTTCTCATCGAGTAATACTAAGATCAATCCATTTCCTTTCATCAAAAAGTGACTTAATTCAACCCAACCCGGTCATCGGGGACGTAATAGAGGTGGGAGCCGCTGCTCACCCCCCCCCCACCCTCTTTATGCACAATGTTAAAATTCTAGCTAACACATACAAATTCTTTCCAGGGATCACTCAAAATGAATACTTCTAAACTATGTAAATGTGAATCAGCACACGTTATACATAGGCCTACTACAATAACACATAGGCCTAAGCGTGATTAAAAAAAAATCTTAAATCCATAAATTCCAGGCCAGGTTTTTTGCAGATACAGAAATGCAATATTGTATGGTTCAGTTTGGTTTTTATCCTTTTGCAGGCTCTATACAGTAATAATAATAATAATTATGATAATGACGATGATGACGATGACGATAGTGATAATAGATAATGATATTTAAAAGTGAAAAAAATTGTGCTAAAGGCGAAAAAGTAAGTTGTGATATGTTGATCATAATTATTATACAAGATACAAGATAATTTATTGTCCAAGTAACAAAAGATACATAAAAATTCTGTTTCCACTGACAGTAAAAGTTAAAATTTAACTAACTTAAATAAACATCAAAATAAATTACCTATACATACACACTTAATTATTATCGTGAGTCAGCAAGCAATGTATAGTCAAGCTATAGTTAGGCCTAAGGTGTCCGGGATATTAAGTAGATCCCTGATAAACGATCATGAGAAATTTGTTGGCGCTTCATTTTTACTTTATAATGATGATGTGATAATCATTTCTGGCCATCTAGCGGGTACTATATTTCCTCAAATTTTCTCACCTCAGCCCCAACTGATGGTTGTGAAATCTCGGCTTGAAGTATGTAAAGTACATATTCAAAGACAATGTTTTTAAGCCGTATTTTTTATGGTACATCACACATGTTAATAAGATCTTTATGGTTGCCAAAAATCCCTGATAAAAGATCATGAGAAATTTGTTGGCTCTTCATTTTGAGTATATATAATGGTGATGAGATGATGAATTTTACTAGAAATTCGTCATTTTCTGGTCATCTAGATGTACTATTTCCCCAAATCTTCGCACCTCAGCCCCAACCACGGTGGGTCTGAGGTGGGTGTCGACTCCTAAAATGTCCCCCTCCCACCTCCACCTTTCAACACAGATTGCGCCCTTTCTGGGTATGACATTATATTCCATGTAGTCAACACCGGACTCACTGTATGTGACTCTTAGTGGCTGCTGATGAGGCGAGAATGCATAAATTTGTTTAGGGTGTGATGTGGTTTTACATGCCAATTTTCTGTGATTATGACTATTTTGGATGAAGAATGTTTTGAGCAGTGGTGGATTCAATGCCCCTTTCCCGCAATTTTTTAATGGAAAAATAAGAAAAATAAAGCCCCTATGTTTCGTGGGGGAACGAAATGAGCACCCTCTCTTGTTAGCTGTCTCACGTCTTTGTGGTTTCCTTTTCGCGCTCCGATAAGACACAGCAAATGATTTTTCGTAGAGAGAGAAGCGTTCGAGAATTCTGTAGTGTAATTTAGTTATTTGAGAAAGTTAACACGGTTGTTCTATGAGTATTGAGCAGTTCAACTGGTAAGTTAAACATCGTTGTATTAAACTTTATTGTAAAACGGATCATAATTTATCGTAAAACATCGGTAATTAATGATTAAATAAGATCGGAAAACTGAGATTGATATAGTCGCTATTGTTAGCGAGTTTCCGGAGTTATATTAGGAATTACGAATTAACCATCATTAGAATTATAGTTATGCTTAAAATTTTAGCATCGTATTAGGTATATGATGAATCATCTTGCAAGGGATGGCTGTTTTGATTGTACATGAAGAGAAACGTTAATGATTATTAGTAATTATTTGTTTGATTGCGTATTGATTTACTTTAATTTGTGGTACAGTATTTTAAGAGTTACCGCATTTTATATATGCGGAGTGATATTTGCAGTGTTATGAGGCTTATTTGGGACTCGCATTTTAAGTTAGTGTAAGTTACAGTATATTATAATCAAGTTGATCCCTGAAATTGTTATCTCTAGTGGTTAGAACTTTTGACGGGAGTAACCATGGTTATACCACGTAAAACAATAGAGCGGCTGTATTGCTATAAGCCAGTTCATAGTTACGTTATGCGCATGTGTGAAATCATCGCTTGACCTTCCGGTAAAGGTTATTTGTGATACAATCGGCGAGTTTCAACCTTTCATAGCTGCTTGCTACACACAACAATACGAAATAATAACGCAACGAATCGTCATCATCATCATCATTTATTTCACTTGTAATTTGCAACTTAACTACTACAAGTGCCGAGGACCAAGGAGGCCGTAGGCCTGTAATTAAGGTCCCCGGACTAATTTAATGACCTAACTAATAACAATAAATTAAAAGGATAAAATAATCGAAAAAAAAAAAAAAAAAAAAAAAAAAAAAAAAAAAAAAAAAAAAAAAAAAAAAAAAAA
>NW_022734328.1:1066-2293 GCF_011630105.1 Anneissia japonica | reverse complement strand
GTACCTTTTGGGCTTTTTACAATATTGGCGCTGCGAGCGAAAGGCTTGCCATATGTTGTATTTTGTGCAACATTGTCGATGCGAGCGAATAGAGTCGCTTGCAGTGGTTTATTTAGTGTTTAGTTAGGGTTTTTTTTGTGAGGGGAAGTAGGTAGATTCGGTAATTATTGTCGACTGCCGAGTACCTTTGCAGCTAAACTTAGATTAGGTGTTTAGTTTAGGATATTAATTAGGGTTGTTGTGACGGGAAGTGTACAGGACCGGATTTATTTTTGGACTGTCGAGTACCTCACAATTAGTTTCCGAATATATTAGACTAGGATTATTAGTTAGGTGTTTACTGTTACCCGTTGTTTTAGCCCAGTAACTTCGATCATCGTATCGTCGGTACGTGTGCTGGGTCGGAACAGGTGACGGATTTATTAGCGCGAATAGCGTGTGGGAGGAAGTTCACGTGACGTACGTTTTGCGTGAATTAAGTACTCTCACAGCTAATATTTTCGTGCTAATAATAGATTAGGATTAATACTAGTTAGGAAATAGGTAGGAATTTTAAAACATTTTTAGTGAAAGGTGCATGACAAATTCTTTACACGCATGAGAGAATTTGTTGTGGCATTAATTTTACCGTGCAGTACAAGTTCGTTTGCATATCATTCTAATTTGGTTTTATCCACAGGTGTTCATTTTCATTGTTACTTGTGCGATATTTGTACGCAATTTAAATAGGTGTTTTGATTAATGTGATTATAGCCTGTTTTTATGAATTGTACTTTAACCACATTTTAATTGTATTTTTTCAAGATCTGAAATCTGTTGTGTAATTTGATCTTTGCACATTGACAATTTTCATATTACTATTGTTTGATTTTATTATTTTACTATAGACAGTTTGCAATAATGCCTAGATTTAAACGAGTTTTCATTAATTATTGTTTTATCGATGACCTTTGCACTGTTCCAAATATTAGTGAAAAACTAGCTAAACATATTATAAGCTGGAGGTCACGAAATGGCAATATTACTAGATGGAACATGGGAAATATTATGGGCTTTGCAAAGTATGATTTTACTGGTTATTTTGACTTTTTACCGAATACAGTGCTCAATGGTATTGGGGGAGGGGGATTGTATGCGGAAACCCTTCCTTCTGCCACTTCTAAAGACTTGTATAGAGAAGCCAAATTAATTTCTGCCTCACAGGCAGATGGTGAATGTATTGAAGAC
>NW_022734328.1:0-1047 GCF_011630105.1 Anneissia japonica | reverse complement strand
AAATTGGAAAGAGGATCATGCTGTGCTTAGGTTTTGTCTTGGTTGTAGGGAAGTGAAGTTGGGGGAACTAGTTCTATACCTAGGGTGTCTAACTGTTTCCCAAGCTTTATCCACCTATAAGGAAGCCAGCCCGTAAACATAAAACTGCATTTTCGTCGGGTGGTCATTCCAGACAATCGAGTGGGGTGTCACCGATCGGCGCATCTTTAAGCGCCGGACGCAAGACCAAGTATGGTGGGGGTAGTAATTCTGGACCTCAATACTCAGAGAATAGGGGGAAGAGTGAGGGAACTAATGTTAATATTAGTGACAAGTCCCTAGGAAGCTCCTCCTCGATTTGCAGTGGTGTTCCCAAGGGTTATCCTTCTATGTCTTTAGGTAAGACTAAGGGGGGTGCGGAGAAACATCCCGAACCTTCCATGTCGCCTTATCTCACTCCATCTTTCCCCAATGTGAGAGATGAGGATGACTTTGTGGGTTGCTCACCAAAATATTGGGACCATTCCAAAGGTTTTTCCTCCCACCAGTTAGGCGAGGACAGTACTAGTACTGAGGGGTCTGCGTATTCCTCAGTCCCTCCAAAAAGTGCCGGGGTACTGTGGCATTCTGCCATTTCTGGGGAGAGGAAGGAAGATGGGGAGCCATACACTGAGGTTAGGCGGCCAAGGCGGCGTAAGAAGGGGAGTGATGAGACCAGGTTCTCTGATCCACATCGTCCGAATGTCACCAATCAGAGCGACATACCTAGTTCCTCATGGCAAACATCCTGTCCTCCTGGGAATGGTAAAGAGATGAATGAATGCTTGGATGCCCTAGAAACTAAACTCTTAGACATTGAGTCACACAGGTTGCGATTGACATCCAAAGGCACCCAGCTAACCCAACTAGATTCGACGGTGAATACTCAGTTCGCCCAATTAAATGTTAAGGTCGATAGGTTAGGGGAAGTGCTGGGGTCTCGTGCAATTTCTAAGCAAACCCAGGATCCAATTACTGCTGTTGATAATGTTGGGGTTGTGGATGGGGAACAGCCTTTAAACTATTGGA
>NW_022734327.1:0-1261 GCF_011630105.1 Anneissia japonica | reverse complement strand
ATATCAAGATTGTCGTTAACACTGTTAAATTATATATATAAATCATAGAATAAAGGTAAATACAGTGTTCGAATAAAGGACATAATAATACATATCATAGCTCTCAACGAATGTAGTCCTGTAAATAAATGAATAAGGAAATTGCGTAATTAAATGCCTCTGGCGGGACTCGAACCTCCGACCTCTCGCTGTCAAGGCGAGCGTCATAACCATTATACCACGGAGGCTTCATGGTTGAACAGATTCAAATACCACCAGATGCACTCCATTACACAATAGCTACGGCTAGAAACAAATAGTTGCATGTAATATAAATCAAGATAGCCGTTAACACTGTTAAATTATATATAAATTATAAAAGAAAGGTAACTAAATCCAAGTACCTACTACTGGCTCAAAAACCAGTGGCCATTTGTTTTTTTCAATTTATTATTTTCAAAACTATACTAAATAATGTAAACTGCGATATACTATATATACATAGTTAAGTAAGTATGGCAATTATACTAAGAATTAAAATGGTGTGTAATTATGTGAGGGTAGGGTAATTATGGTAGGATTAAATTGTATTGCTAACCTCTCAAAACACATTGTAGAAAACTTAACAATTCAATTGTGATTGACTCACTTGGTACATCAATAAGAAAATTTATTACATTTATAAGAACCTATTTTTTGGTTAAAATGTTAAATTATTTTGTGAACAAATACTTGCAAATACACCACAAACCTCGAAACACACTGCGAACCCCAACCAAACCCGTTAATTATGATTGTAGGACTTTGATATTCTTAAATAAAAAAAAAATAATAATTTAATGTTCATATCAACCCATTGTTTGTGGGGTTTACCAAAACCCGGATTGAAAGAAATAAAATATTTTATTATTAATAAATGCATGATTTATGTTGATTTATTGATTATGTTGGTGCTATTTTTTAACATTTAAATGGAAAACAATACAAACTGTTATTCATTGCTTTTTTTATCTTTAAATATTTTATCTTTGAATATGTAATTCCTGCAATAAGTGAAATATAAATGGCAAATCATTTGATGTTAGATTACTTTTAAAAACTGAATTATTTCAGTTAAAAATGCATATAATGCATAGATAGCAGGAGCTATCGAAATATCGGTTTTATTTTGTTATATTCTATATTTTAAGAATTTGTGTTCCGCAAGTCAACCTTCAATGATTGTTGATCGTTTTTTCATTGTTTTTACATTTATTTCACTAGGAGCATACAAAATCCACTC
>NW_022734326.1:0-960 GCF_011630105.1 Anneissia japonica | reverse complement strand
TACAGTATAGGGCCTATGGTTTGAAATAATGTGGACTTATCGCAAAATGAATTTATATATCAGCATATATATATGTATATATATATATATATATATATATATATATATATATTGTACTATTTCACTAGGCCTATGTTTCTTACTTTAAGGCTCGCATTGGCCTTTCTTTTCAAGTAATTTGTCATTGTAGCGTTTCTTATTATTCAACTGGACCCCTTCGGAAACAACCAGAAATGCTTATAGGGTTATCCTGAAATTCTATTTAATTGTTGTTTATGACTCATTTAATTTTGTACTTTGTTCACTTGAGAATTTCGAAATAAATCAAATCAAATCAAATCAGTTATACTTGGATGGATGGAAAGTTTGTTTATCGTGAATGCAGCCCATCTTTTCTGTTTTTATTGTAGAGATATTGTACTGTATTACACAAACTACATGATCAGTGTACGGACCAAACCCAATGTACCCCAAGAGAACAATTAGCTTGTTCGACGGATATACCCCGGAAAAGAACGTTTCAAACAACATTTCTCTAGTCTCCCTTGTTTCAGTAAAATGACTTTGACATTATTCATGAATGAAAAGGAATGAAAACTATGCGATTATATAATGAATACCGGTAACTCACCAATTAGTTTACTTACGTAAAGGAAAGAGTATCAAGAGAAAAATCAAATCACTATAGGCTAATATATCGAAACGCGATTTTATTAATGTGAACTAAGAGGAATTATTCATGGCAAGCGCGTGCTCTCTGTCACACTGGAGCAATATTTATTATATTTCCTAATACTGTAATATTATTAGGCCTATCAGTTTCAGTTTGTTTTCACGAGTGCGCATGGATCAAGTGTTTAGTCATTTCTCTATGGTTTCAGCGTTATGCGCTTTTCTCCGCTTTATGTGAGTTATCTGTTCAACCTCGAATGCACAAAAAGAGTGTGAAGGACTAGTTGC
>NW_022734325.1:261-501 GCF_011630105.1 Anneissia japonica | reverse complement strand
GTTTGAAGTTTTTCGGAAAAGTACTCGAAATATGGCGGAAAGTCAAAAATTTGCACTAAGTGCAGTTAGAGTTAGGGTTAGGGTTAGGGTTAGGGTTGGGGTTAGGCAACGTGAGATAGGCTGAAACAAACACTATTAAAAAATGTAATTTTTTTTTTGTTAGGTTAGGGTTAGGGTTAGTGTTAGGGTTAGATGTGTATAAGAGACAAGGGTTAGAGTTAGGGTTAGAGTTAGGGTTAG
>NW_022734325.1:0-199 GCF_011630105.1 Anneissia japonica | reverse complement strand
AAAGTGAGATAGGCTGAAACAAACACTATTCCATTGAAAGTTTGAAGTTTTTCGGAAAAGTACTCGAAATATGGCGGAAAGTCAAAAATTTGCACTAAGTGCTCAACTCGGCGAGATAAGCACTTTTAAGCAAGAAGTGACAATGTTAAAAAGTTGAGTCAAAAATGTAATTTTTTTTTGTTAGGTTAGGGTTAGGGTT
>NW_022734324.1:0-1083 GCF_011630105.1 Anneissia japonica | reverse complement strand
TTAAAATCGTATAAATGCTCTGGCTTCGGGGGCTTCGCCCCCGGCCCCCACAGGGGCTTAGCCCCTCCCCCTTGACCCCACCTGGGGCCCTTTGGCGGGCCTCTGGACCCCACGCCCAGAACCCCCTCTTGAAGCATGCTGGCTACGGGCCTGACTACAATACACAATTACCATCGAAATGTGTCATTGCATGTGATCATAAAGATTATTGATCCCAACCAGGTTAGAAAAAATGTAATTCTAGTAGAATATTATTACGATGTTACTTCAATTAGTTTTGTTTACAGCCATTTTTTTGGGGTGGGGGTGTTATTTATTCGAGAAAAAAATAACGTCCGGATCGTTTATTTGAGGAAGGCGTTTATTCCAATGTAGGCTCTTGAATGAACATTTATTCAAAGCGAGCGATAATTAAAATATATTCGGTAATTGAGGTATATACACTGCTGAACGTCGCATTGTATTACCATAATCATAGGCCTACAAATTATTTTATATTGTTTAAATTGTATATATGTGCGATTTATTCATATATAAATACAGGGGGAAACAGATAACAAAAATATTAATATAAATTAACATGATGACAGTGGGAGGTCGGTCAATGCAGTGCATCTTTTTTTAAATAGTACTATTCTATCTGACGACACAGTTATTTTTCCTCCTCTTCCAGACGGGGAGAAGTTGAAAGTAATTTATTTTGTAACTTGTATATGAACTTAAGATTATAAGTATCTCTGATGTACCGAAATGAAGACAAGAAAAATAATCTAGGTGGTTGACGTTTTTTCAGGATATATAACATTTATTGCCCTTGCTCTCTTCTTCAGTGTAATACCTACTCATTTATATATAATTTAATATATTTAAGTACGAATTAAAAGGAAGGCAAAATACTGATTGAGATACCAATTTGATAACATCTAAAACAGCTACTGAAAGGAACTGTGGAATGTATTGCAAATATCATCAGGAGTGACCAATTGTAGACCAGAACAGATATAGGGAAATTTTATCTGAAGCGTGCTACACCATGATATGTGGTTCGAAACTAGGTAATAATATAATGTCAAATCAAAGCTA
>NW_022734323.1:0-734 GCF_011630105.1 Anneissia japonica | reverse complement strand
TTTTATGATGTATTTTTTATGTACATTTTTAATGTACATCATACATATGATGTATTTTTGAAAAATAAAAGGGGTGGTTACATCACAAAAGAGAGAAAAAAATTATTAAATCCATTCCTATTTTAATTACCAAGCCCTTATGTTTAATTTTTAATTTACGTTTTGCTAAAGAATTTTACCCGGTAAGTTGCCAAGGTAATTCCTATTTTCAAACTAGATTATCCCCATTTATTTACTAATTATATTCCTATATTTTGTTACCTTGTTATAAAAAAATTCTTGAGCGCCTAATTTACAATAGATTATTTCTTTTTAACCAAGCACAGCCTTTTTTTTATAATCGGTAGTATGGTTTTAGAACATATAATTTTGCAGATTTGCTCTTATTGATTTATTTTAACCAAAATTACTAAAGCAATTAAAAACAAGATAATCTGAGATTACAAACCCACACCCTGTTGCGACATATCTATGTACTAAACAAATTAATGGCCTGCGGTCGATCCGCTCGAGTCAGCTCCTCGGCTTAGTCAAACCAGGAAACAATGAAATTTCACTGTTCCCTGGTAAAACGAGGTCGAAAGATCCGCTTGAGTTGGCTCTGTCTGTTGCGGCCGGAAAATATATAAATAATGCCGAAGAACATAAATATCAGAAGAAAGAACTCTTCGCGTGGTTTGCTTTAAATTCGATGGAACGTCCGCCCTCTCTAGAATGGAGGAAAATTATTTCAT
>NW_022734322.1:0-619 GCF_011630105.1 Anneissia japonica | reverse complement strand
GGGGAGGAATGTTGACACCACCACCTAGATTTGATTCCAGATCTGCATGATTCATATTCCCATTCATCTGGGGGAAGACTGCCCCCCTGACGGTTTTTACCGGGCTGACCAAGCCGTCGTACCGGGCTGGGTAAGAAGAGAAAGGAAAGAGAGGAGAGGCAGGGAAAGAGAAAGAAGGGGAAAGAAAAAAAAGGAAAAAGGAAAAGAAAAAGAGAGGAGAAAAATAAAGACAAGAATAAAAAGGAAGATATAATGAACAGATATGACAATACCCCGGCCTGCAACCCCTTCTCCACTTCAAACTTCTCCACTTCAAAAAGTGTCCATAGCGCATTTGATCTAAGCCGCCAGGTATTCTCCGCAGTGGCGTAACCACCGGGGGACAAGGGGAAAATATCCATCTGTGGAAAATCTTTCCCAATTGAGTGCCCTTTTCACCCTGGAAAGTGCCTGAAAATCTCAAATTTTAAATCGCATATTTTGTTGAGGTAGGCCAATTTCCTCTAAAAATTGCACATTTTAGGGAGTTTTGATCAATTCTGACGAAATTAGAATTAAAAAAACAAAAATTTTTCGCGCGCTTCGCTCGCATTTTTAATGTTAAAGCTTGTGCTTTCTC
>NW_022734321.1:692-892 GCF_011630105.1 Anneissia japonica | reverse complement strand
TGTATTCCAAGTAAACTTTAATATTTTCCCACCCACCCATTCCGATTTGATAATGGCCTTATTCAAAGCATCCCATTGTGATTTCTGAATTAATACCGTAACAATTGTTCGCTTTTAATTTTACGTGCGTTCGTTGTGCAGTTGATTTCACGTTACTCAATAAACATTATTTATCACCAGAACCTTAATTTCAGTCTCTT
>NW_022734321.1:0-664 GCF_011630105.1 Anneissia japonica | reverse complement strand
TTTTTATAGTTAAATGGAATCGAGTTATTTGATCACCAAGACGAACGAACATGAATGTCAGATCATTTGAAGCCCGAGTACAATAAATGTAACGTCAACTACTTAAAAAAATGTCGAAGAGATCCTTGACCGGGCCCATAAAGAACGCTTCTTATTGTTTTTAAAGTGAACAATTTAAGTAATTACAGCAATATTAATAATTTGAAACCTTTATAATTGGTATCATGATATATTTAATAATGGAGGGTTTTTTGTTTAATATTGTAATTGTAAAATTAATAATTTATCTTAATGATGATGTAAGTGCTGTCTCTTATACACATCTAGATGTGTATAAGAGATCCATCTTGTACATTTCAAAACTTAAATTATATTTTCAATAAATATATATTGAATTGAATTTGCCATCACTATATTTTACTAATTTCTGATGTCCAATGACCTAATGTCTCCAAAAACTTTTCAACAGGGTTATAACCAGTTTTATCATGTATGCTTCTATATTTATTACTCATCAACTTCTCTTCTTATGACCAATTTGTAATATGTTGTCTTATCATGAAACTGTAAAGAATTACATTAATCACTAGGTAAATCCTCAAGCTTTGACAATGTCTACACTGAGCACCTTCAAATTTTTAGTGCGAGGGTTCACACTTTTTAG
>NW_022734320.1:0-607 GCF_011630105.1 Anneissia japonica | reverse complement strand
CTACATTCTGATTGGCTAAAAGAAACATATATTTGCTTATGTGTACTGCAGAAAAAAAATACGCGGGCCGCGTCCCCTAAACTTTGATGTTTCCATTGAGCTTCCAAAATCCTCAAAGCACTGTTTTGGTGGACTTATTGTGTAATGGAGTGTATCTGGTGGTATTTGAATCTGTTTAACCATGAAGCCTCCGTGGTCTAATGGTTATGACGCTCTCCTTGACAGCGAGAAGTCGCAGGTTCGAGTCCCGCCTGAGGCATTTTATTATACAATTTCTTTATTCATTTATTTACAGGACTACATTCCTATGCTACACGATGTATTATTATGTCCTTTATTCGAACACTGAAAAAAGGCACTTTCATTGGCCATGGTAGCCATCTTGAAATCCAATATTGCGGCCTTCCAACATAATTTCCTGATGATTACATGATACTCTCTGATATTAAAAACATGGTTAAAAGGTGTGATTGACTGTGTTACGTTACTGTAGATATGAAAATAATGACAAAAATAACAATATTTTGGTAGCCATCTTGCCATCTGACAAAATTTTTGATGATTGCATAATACTCCCTGATATTGAGAACATAGGTAAAGACCTTTC
>NW_022734319.1:0-875 GCF_011630105.1 Anneissia japonica | reverse complement strand
AATGAAGCCATCTTGGAATTTTTTGTGAGGACGTCATTATTCCGAATAAATATTTTAACGAGAGTGAGGAGTAAACTATTTAGCTAAGTTCTTGTTACATTTGATATACATAGCATATGTAAAAGTAACTAAAAACATACATTTATTTCCCCTACCCCCATCTTAATTAGCCAAAAATAGGATATTTTATGTCAAAATTTTAAAGTGCTATAAAAAAAAATTGCCCAAGCTTTAAGAATGGGGATTTTTTTTCTGAGACACTATAGATACACTAATTCAGAAAAACCAAAAATAAATTTTCCTTTACTTTTTTCCCGCTAATTTCCTACTGCACCCAAGCTAGTAGGAAGCAATTTGGAAGTTGGGTGGGGGGGGGGGGGGGGAGACAAATAAGCAGGAGCTAGCCATGGATATTTGACAAATTTTGGTGAATGTTAAATTTGCCAAATAACACAGTAATTTCTCAATCAGAAGATATTTTATTAAATGCGACACACTTTCTTGGGAAAAATGAGTGGGGGTGGGGAAATGTGGTGTTAGCTTTTATCCAAATGAAGTAGGTCAATTACTGCACACCGTGAGCTTTTGCAGAAAATCAGACTAAAGGTTCCCTTATACACTTGCCTAGGATTTATATTCATTTCTTCACTAATAATAAAGCACAAACATCACCACCAAAATTCGTGCTCATGGCGCAGTGTCAAACAACAGGTAGAGAACAAACGAGATTCACAAACAACAAAGTGTAAACATGTTTTTTTTTTTTTTTTTTGGAATCACAAACAACAAAGTGTAAACTTTTTTTTTTTTTTTGAAATTTTATTATTGAAAATTAAAAACGGCAGCACTAGAAATCAAAATGTAGACCTTCCTTT
>NW_022734318.1:0-1134 GCF_011630105.1 Anneissia japonica | reverse complement strand
CGCTGCCAATCCAAGGATGCCAAGGATGAACATTTAAAAAACAGTTTTAATAGAATGTAATAGAATGACACGTATGAAATGCCATAGAAAATAAATCATAAACGCCAAAACTGTACAAATTAGGGGAAATATCTGGGAAAATAAAAAAAAATCGGTATAACAATTACAACTGACAATTTAATAAATAAACATAGTATTTTGTTATTTAGCCTTATGCTCTTTTTCATAACATTTTCCCCCAGACAAGACGCTCCTTAACACAAGGTTAGTAATGATTTAAACAAAAATTTAAAAAAAATAGAAAACCAGGAAAACGACAAATATAATAATTATATATTAATGCTTGCAGTAACACGCATAAATAATTCTGAAAAATTGAATTGCTTCAATCGTCTTCAGGAGAAAAATACATCCAGAAAATTCCAAATAGGGAAATGGTTATATGTTTGGGTAGTGAGGCTTGCTTCTGATTAGTGGAAAATCAAACAATAGATGAGACTACGTGGAAAAAAGGCTAATACAAAAGCCAGTATTCACAGTTTGTGTATAAGAGTATAGTGAGTGGCTAGAAATCCAAGACAGTGGAATTGTTTGTAGCTAAGTGAAAGGAAAACCAAAACAATGGCATGGTTTTCAATGTGGCGAGAAATGTGCTGTTTTGGTTTTGGTCCGATGTAAAATACAAAAAAAATCTAAACTACGACGATTATGCCTACAAATCAGATCATCCTCACGAGGGAAAACAGTGATACTGTATAACAATATTCAAAACTGACCGAATCACCGACAACATAGGCTGAAGCAACTGAACAATAGAGTTTTATTACTGCGGGGGAAAACAAACTTATGTAGACTGTCATAGACTAACACGTATATACTGCCATTAGATAAAGGCTCAAAACTCCAAAACTGAACAAATCAGGCGAAGTATTAGGGGTAATATAACTTTTTAATAAAATTAGTATAATAAATACAACTGATAATTTAATAAATAAACATAGTTATTAACACAATGATTGGATAACAACTGAGAAACGATTAATTTGAAAGTGTAAAGCTGCTCTAAAATACCAATGTCTTTATTCTTACGTCATTCTGATTTGATATTGTGATTCGCTTCTGTAGGATTTCCAT
>NW_022734317.1:0-831 GCF_011630105.1 Anneissia japonica | reverse complement strand
CTCAAGTTATCGGTCCTCCTACCGCAACCAAAAGAATGATATCACAAACTCGCGATTTCTGCCTAGATAAATGGCTTTCCAATATAGTGACTTATGAAAAGCTGGATTTATGTAAACAGACATACAGCAAAAATGAAAACCCTTACACTGTACTACATGATACTGTTTGTCATTAAATCAATGACAAGTGAAAATTTAAATAAGAAAAATAGGTCAGCATTGGGTATTGACAAACTGCGAGTCAGCAAGGCATGCGGTTCATGCAAGCCATTCTGCCCTCGTGTCATGCGAGGCAGGACGAAGTATAGCTGCAGTATTGTATTAAAAGTGCAATATTATACTATATATAAATGACAATATTTTAATAAAAATTATGATGTTCATATGACCTTCTCATCGAGTAGCCTAATACTAAAATCAAACCATTTCCATCAATCAAAAAGTAACTTAAATCAACCCGGCCCGATATAGCCATGGATGAGTCTAATATTAGGAGTCGCGATCAGGCCTCGCCAACCTCGAAACCAACAGAAACAGGAGAGGACGACCGACGATGAGGTGTTTGAATTTTAAAAGACAAATCGTACCCACCTGCATGTTAAATCACGTTCGATAATAATTGAAGTTATTGTTCTTATATTTATTATGATAGAATTATAAATAAATAAATAATAAATGAATATAATACTAAAATAGCGGTGTGCGGCAGTTTGGGCTTTCAATCGTAAGGTCGGAGTTTCGAGCCTCCGCTGTGCAGATTCGCTTATGTCCTTGGGCAAGGCACTTGAACTACATTGATTCAGTCCACCCAGCTGTATCAATGGGTACCAA
>NW_022734316.1:0-820 GCF_011630105.1 Anneissia japonica | reverse complement strand
GGAATTCTTCAATCCTTTTGATAGGAAGCTTGAGGAGATTACGGGCCAGACGTTTTCATGGGTGAAAAGAAATTAATTAGGATATAGTTTTTAATATTCAATCCGAAAATTCATCATATTTGCGAATAGCTTGCTTTACCAGCTTAAATAGTGAAACAATATACAAATATAGTTGCATCGAGTTAACGAATTCTTCCTATTGTAAGATCTATTGACTAAAGACTGTTAGCACTACTAGGCCTACTGTTAACTAATATTTAATGAATGTATCTAAACGTGTTTTTTAATATTTTTTTTTGTAAAAACATAAATAAGTTCAGAACGAAATTTCTGACTAAATAACATTTAAAATATTGCTTCAAATGTCATGGAAAATTTCAGCCATCGCTTGGCAAAAATCGGTATTTTTTAAATATATATATTTGTGTCGCACGAGTGCAGAATCTTGGCGATTAATCATGAGGGCGTTATATTATTGCATTGTGGGTAGCGTGCGTAATTTAATAGCACACATCTTCCATATGCGGTCTTTTATTGTACTGCTTTCATATCGTATTGACGTCATTTATTTTTAAAATTCCCTCCCCCTGATTCCCCCACTGACTGACTGACTAGGATGTATTGTATATTAGGACAGCTTTACTAGGCCTATTACATTTAATAAGACTACGAGTTATTGTCGGCTGCCCATTTTATATATCTGGCTATAGTTAATTGTATTTATTGTTTTCATCATTTTTTAATAAAATGAAAAATTCCATCCAAACTTTGGTTGTTATTTTTCATTGCGTCGTAAACGATCTCGCGCGGCATAAAATAC
>NW_022734315.1:0-967 GCF_011630105.1 Anneissia japonica | reverse complement strand
TATATATTTTATATATATACATACATATATGCATTATAACATATATACATACTTATATATATACACACACATATATACATACATATATATACATAATATATATACATATATACATACTTATATATATACATATATGTATATATATAAGTATATATATATACATACTTATATATATATACATGCATATATACATAATTATATATATACATATATATGTACACATATACATACTTATATATATATACATACTTATATATATATACATATATACACATACTTACATATATACTTATATAGGCCTATATATATATATATATATGTACGGTATGTATACATACATATATGAATTATAACATATATACATACTTAATATTATATGCCTACGATATTTTTTCAAAGAAATTTGCTAAAAATGTTACTGTAATTTGCTTGTCGAATTACATTACCAATGTGCTCTGAAATCACAATTTTGGGCCATAAAGACTCCCCCTGTATTTTTCAACCACCACACAAATTTGACCCAACCGTACATATAAGCATGGAGGTATGTTATAATGTATGTATGTATATATATATATATGTGTGTGTGTGTGTATGTATATATATATATTCATATATATATATATATATACATTATAACATATATACATACTTATATATAGATACATATATATTTTTTATAAATACATACATATATACATATATATAAGTATGTATATATGTTATAATGTATATATGTATGTGTATATATACGGTATATATTATATATATATTTTATATATATACATACATATATGCATTATAACATATATACATACTTATATATATATATATATATACATATATACATATATATATACTTATATATACGTATATATATATACTAGTGTTGTCCGAAAGCACTTGTTCTATTTCTGGCTGTTTACTTACGTTTACTTTTTAGCTGTTGCTTATCATTTTTGTATCT
>NW_022734314.1:0-768 GCF_011630105.1 Anneissia japonica | reverse complement strand
AATCATTCCTCTTCACAATGTCTACCACCAACCGCCCTCAACATCCACGTCCGGGGAATTATAACCCTGGACTCAGTCACCAACAGATCGAAGTCTATGAATATAATGTGTCTACAGCATTACGTACACTGTACATCTCCTCCGCGTATTGGTACTCATATGTTCCCATTCAGGGGGTGTTTTGCTACAGAACCTCTCTTAGGTAAGCCAGCTTTTATCTTATATACTATATTTCATATTAGTACAAAAACTATATTTATATGGCCTATTCGCCTAACTAATGTACTTAGATTTTGGATGCTTCTATTCTATTATCATTTAGGGGGTGTTTACTGCAAGGTCTTTTGCGTAAGCCAACTTTTATCTTATATACTATATTTCATATTAGTAGGAAAAAGTATATTTATATGGCCTACTCACCTGACTGATGTACAGTACTTAGATTATGTATGGTTCGGTTCTATTCTACTATCGTTGGTATAGTTCGTAGAACTCAATCAAGCACCTTGACTCAACACTGCAAACGACTATCGCAAGCCGTATTGGTTTCTACAACTTTTGCCACTGTGTGGTTCGTTACAGTATATCATATAGTATCTCAGGAAAAAAATCCCCATTCTTAGAGCTTGGGCAACTTTTTTTATTGCACTTCAAATTTTGACATAAAATATCCTATTTTGGACTAATTAAGATAGGGGTAGGTGAAATAAATGTATGTTTATAGTAACTTTTACGTATGCTATGTATATCAAATTTAACTAGAACTTG
>NW_022734313.1:0-865 GCF_011630105.1 Anneissia japonica | reverse complement strand
ATTAACTTAATCCTAAACATGTACCTTCGTAATTCCAATAGTTGACTTCATATCAAGATGGCCACTGTAGCTGCCTCAACGTAGCAGCTTTAATATGCTGATCAAAAAGGACACTGAAACGATTTTACTGGCTTCGGCTGTATCATTTATTCTATATTTCTTGCCGTCATATCAAGCAGTGTCGTAAAATTCTGGCAATCAAATAACAACAATCATAATTATTAACATTCAGAAAATAGCAATACAATCATAACACTAATTAATTAAATCATCATTAAATCAAATTCAGGCTTATGTAGTTATTTATCATATTATTATCAACACTGCTCATCCACAGTATCAACTGTAATTACTAATTATTATTATAATCGCTTCCATAGGTAAGTCAATGTATTACAAATGATTCCACAGTCGAATGTAGATCCTAGTATAGAGAAATATCATAGTTAACAACAATAACAGTATTAATAGTATCCTGCTGTGCTGCTCAATCAAGCGGAACGGACCCGCATCGAGTGTACGACGACTTTCAGCGAATCATCAATGAAGGAAGTTTCAAACACAATAACTTTAAATTTAAGCCAAGAATGCTTACAATGTAATATCATATAAAATAATCAAATTGTTCAACATAGCAATTGTCATGGTGATTATCAATACAATTATGAGTACGAGAAATATAGTAAAATCATCTTATTTCCTGAATATGTTTGCATGGAATGATTTAACAATTAACTAGGCCTAGGCTACGCCTTCACATACATTAATGTGTACAGTAATGCGTACAGTAATGCGTACATCCGACTCCGTGAGAACTCCATACAGAGCAAAAGCAATACAGTACCCGTTTATCTAAATTAAACAA
>NW_022734312.1:0-513 GCF_011630105.1 Anneissia japonica | reverse complement strand
GTCAAAGGACTGCAACTCTTGTGGAAAAAAGGGACATCTGTCTAGTGTTTGCCGTGGTAAAAGGACAGTTGTTAAGCAGGTTGAACACGCTAGAGGTGAGACTGATCAAGATGGCGACATGATTGAAGTATTGTGTACACGGTCAAGCAACACTGATTCAAGGAAAAGTGTATGGGGAATTCTTAAAGTAAACTCTATAAATATTCAAATGCTTGTTGATACAGCATCTGATGTATCCTTACTTTCACTTGAGTTATTTGATAAATATTTTGTTAGAGATGCATTGGAACCATGTATAATGCCTATAACTAGCTATACATCTCATAAGATAACAACTTTAGGATGTTTTAAAGCTAAAGTTCAGTTTAAATCTAAATGTGCAAATGCAACATTTTATGTAGTAACAAAAGGAAGTAGCCTAATAGGCAAGGATCTAATCCAAGCACTGGGAATTAACATTGATGGTAGTACGTTGACATGTTTTGAGACACATGCTGAGTCTACATGTACTGA
>NW_022734311.1:0-665 GCF_011630105.1 Anneissia japonica | reverse complement strand
CTAAAATGGAAAACAAAATTGCCAAAACAGTGCCGTAGCAAATCTTGGCTTGTCATTGCCAACATGTTGTGGCCAATACAAATCAGTGCAGTGAATATAAATGAGCAAGAGTTAACAACATACCACATCAATTTCACAGCAAAGGTACAACTCTCTTACAATTCTGCTGCAGTAAACTGTTTTTTTCCCATTACCACGGTAGAGTAAGATTTTTTTTTTAACATTTCCTAAAAAGTTGTACTTCTATGGTGGATCATGATTGACCACAAAACCCTAGCAAACATTTTGTGTGTGGGGAAACAGCATTAAAGTGTTAGTTGGCCTTGCCAGCATATATTTTTGAGATTACTGCACTTGCATTTTCTCCTGGTGTAAACTGATCCCCTCAACACTAATTTACACTGAATATTAGAAGGTGTGAATTAGGAATGTTTTCATGTGTGTCTTTATACCCTATATAGATTGCTTACAATTTTGTGAATAATGAGTCACACCTACCAACGATTTGAATGTTGATAATGCATGTACAGTATGTTGTTATTTTTATATTTGTTTTATAGCAAACACCATTAATATGTGCTATGACATGTGCACCGCCGGCACCAGAGGACTTGATGCTACTGATGGTTGAAAAAGCAACAGAAGGGAATATAGAACATGAAAAC
>NW_022734310.1:0-2081 GCF_011630105.1 Anneissia japonica | reverse complement strand
AGATTCAGTTTTGCAGTGTTTGTTAACAAGTTTGAAATAAAAAAATAACTTTAAAGAAATGTTTCCTGCTAAAAGTTCAAACAAGTTTGGTTTATACAGTAGTTTAGGTGATTTAATGTCAGTTAAATATACTCCATTACACAGATTAATGTTACAGTGGTCGTATTTATTTTTTTATAATACAAATTCAAAAAATTGACAGCATTCATTTTGAAAAGAAGCCCCCTTCCCCCCCCCTCCCTCTCTCTCTCTTTACTTTGAATAAGTAGCCTCATAAAGAAGCCCATCTAAAGTTAGCAAAAAAATAAGAAGTAGCCCAGGGCTTCAATTCTAGGTTTTACGGTATTATGTAGAAAATAGTGAATAATTTGCTGGTGTTTGGTTTTTGATCCTCTTAAAATAGGATAAATATTATTGTTTTTCTGATTAATTTAAGTTTTCATTTTTTTCAGGTTAAGAAAGTGAAGAAAAAGTCCAAAAAACACAGCAGTTCCAGCTCAAGCAGCAGCAGCAGTAGCAGTAGTAGCAGTAGTAGCAGTTCTTCTGACAGTGACTCAGGTTATAAACATCATGGCAAAAAACATAAAGTCAAAAAGCTTAAGAAACATAAACATAAGTATTGAGGCTTGAGCAGCTCATTTGCTTAGCAGTAGGGGTGAGGTTAGAAGAAAAGTGGGGTATTTCCCTGAGCTTCAGTTTGAACTGTGCCTGCTTACTGCAGTTAGTAAAAAAACATTGTGTATTAATTTAGTTTTTTCTAATTGGGTTTTGACATTAGTATAATTGAATTACTTTACTGTAGTTGCTCTGGTACTAGCCCCCTCCCACCTCCTGCTTGAACATAAAATTTTGGGGGTGGGGTTATACCCAGGAAATCCCAATTTCAATCAAAAGGTGATTTTTTAGCCCTGCATGCCTAATTTAAAGACAATATTCAATTTTCTTTTTGAGTATTTGTAAAATTCAGCTTAGATACTCATTCAAATCATAACTGCTGGGCTTTTTCCTGAGGAAAGGCTAGTATGTAAAATTAGGCATAAAATATGGGCTGGGATTATACTCGAGGAACTATGGTATTGGCATCATTTTCATCATGTGGTAATGAGTATAAATAGTTGGATATTCTTAAGTATATTTGTGACCGGTTTATTTTTTACCTTCATTTTAATTGGTTTACTGTATTGTTATTAGTTTAGTCCCACTTTGATTGATTTACATTATTCTTCAATACTTTTAATTATACCAAGGATAAATTAATTTTTCATTTATATATTTATTATATACACCCACCTGAATATGACCATTGTATTATGGCACCTCAATGTGGCTGGAAATGGCACTCTCAGACTTAAATATGAATATTATTTTTTTTCTCTATTTTTTTATGATTTTGGAAAATTTGAGGTTCGGGGATGGGGGGGGGGTCATTAGTGACATAACTGAAATGTATAATTTGTTTACAATAATGACTAGATGTAACACAGTGTTTTTAAAGATTTGTTAGAAGTAAAAAAAAACTTTGATGAAATTAATTGAAATTTTTTAAAGTGAAATATTCCAATTAATAGCAATATTTTATTATATATTTATCAATTTTAAGTATTTATTTCATATTGTTCAATATAATATATATATACAGTATACATTAAACACATATGTGCTAGGATGCTGCAGCTTCATTAGTATACCTGGCGGTGTCAGGAGGAGAGAGCTGGTAAGATCAAAGCTTAAGTATTGTGCTTTCTTTGTTTGCTTTGTTACATTTTATTCTGGTGATCTTTCCCTTTTGGAGTTTTTGAATAAATTTGAATTATACTCGAAAATTTTATAAAGGCAATTTTTACAAAGTACATTCTACATTACATTAAAAATGTGAACTTTTTTTTATTTTAGGCAAGGTTGATTTGAAACATTTTCTGAAATAAAGATAATGAATACATTACTGCTGTACTCTAGTGCTTTGTGATTGGGCGTTGAATTTTTTGAATCAGTGCACCAAAGGAGGGACAGGTGTGTGTGGGGGTTTTAGGGGTGAAAATATTTGTTGGCCGAACTAATATTGTGATTGCCAATTTGTATTG
>NW_022734308.1:0-543 GCF_011630105.1 Anneissia japonica | reverse complement strand
CAAAAAAAAAATTACATTTTGACTCAACTTTTTAACATTGTCACTTTTTGCACAAAAGTGCTTATTTGGCCGAGTTGAGCACTTTGTGCAAATTTTTGACTTTCCGCCATATTTCGAGAAGTTTTCAGAAAAACTTCAAACTTTCGTTGGAATAGTGTTTGTTTCAGGCCATCTCACTTTGCCTAACAAAAAATTACATTTTGACTCAACTTTTTAACATTGTCACTTTTTGCACAAAAGTGCTTATCTCGCCGAGTTGAGCACTTAGTGCAAATTTTTGACTTTCCGCCATATTTCGAGTACTTTTCCGAAAAACTTCAAACTTTCAATGGAATAGTGTTTGTTTCAGCCTATCTCACTTTGCCTAACCCTAACCCTAACCCTAACCCTAACCCTAACCCTAACCCCAACCCTAAATCTAAACCTAACCCTAACCCTAACTCTAACACTAACACTAACCCTAACCCGAACCTAACAAAAAAAAAAAAATTACATTTTTGACTCAACTTTTAACATTATCACTTTTTGCACAAAAGTGCTTAT
>NW_022734307.1:0-1026 GCF_011630105.1 Anneissia japonica | reverse complement strand
ATATGCACATTTTGAACGTTAAAGAAGAGGAATCTGCGAATTCGAAAAAAAATTACTTCAATTAGGATTCGAACACGAGACCTTAGCTATGTATAAATGTGTAGTGAAGTTGAATAACTTGGTGGTTAAGATGCTTGTCTTCCAATCCCAGGGACATAGGATAATTCCTGTCAGTTGCAGGACTTTTTCTCACGACCAAAACAACTCCACTCCCTAAACCTCATATTGAGATTTAGTTTGTGTTAAGCATCATGTGTGTATGTTTGTCTTGTGTGTCGTGGACTGTTTTATGTGTACTGGGCCCTCTGGGAGAACAGTAATTTGTTACTGAAGAGGAAACCCAGTATAAAGAACAAATAAATAAATAAGATGAAGGCGTATCATATTGATCTGTTATTTGCGGTGCACCGAGGACTGCGGTTGTTCTGTCCACGCATTCGCAAAAGAGTGTGAAAGACCAGTTTTACGCCGCGCAATTTTGAATTTCCAACGAAGCGTCTGCATAGACAGCAGAAGGTCCGGGTTCAAACCAACCCAGGGGCCGATTTTCCAATCAGATACGTCAAAAATGGCCTTGTAAAAGAAATATTTTGTGGGTTGGAATAGTAGGCATATGTTTATGCTGGTGATAATTTTCTAGTTTTAAAACAAGAAAACAAGACATGTTAAAAAGACCTGTACACAATATAGTTTAATTGTTGGCTGAGATTATTATAAACCATCTTCTTTTAACGCATAGGCATTCCTCTTCTTTTGGCATTTTTATGTCTACAAAACCCACAGTAGTTCCGTAGAGTGATCAATGCTGCTACAGCTTTTCAGTGTCTTTACTGTATGGCGCATGTTTTCACCTGTAAACAGTGTTTGCGCTTGCATTCTGGCGACTTCTCCATCATCGGCTTTGTGTTTTAGTCCGTTTCAGTACAGTTTAACCGCTTATTTTTTCCATGTCGCTAAAGACTTTCCGTCTAATCATGATCGAATGCAGAACAAGATATTGGTATACTACCGTATAGTATGAAACTA
>NW_022734306.1:2425-4223 GCF_011630105.1 Anneissia japonica | reverse complement strand
GTGCCTACGTGTACTCCGCAGACACTATCACTGGACCATCTGGACAAGCTACGATTCATGACACCATTTCATGCACTTCAGTTAATTTAATTTATGCTATTACCTGCCATAAATGCGATATGCTATACATTGGAGAGACTAAACGAAGAATGGCAGACAGGTTTACTGAACACTTAAGATCTATTAAACTCAAACAAACAGGTCTACCTGTAGCCTCTCATTTTGCCACTAACCACTCTCTGAATGATATCACTATAACTGGCATTAAACTTTGTAATGGGACTGATACAGTTCGGAAGAAACATGAAGAGAGACTTATCTACAAATTAGGCACTCTAGCTCCAGCAGGTATAAACGTATCATTTAAATCATTTAAAAACTAGGCATAGGCCTATGTATTTATTTTACTTAATTTAATTATTATTAGGCCTTCTATCATATTATTATATTATCAGATCTATCTTACTTGGCTTTGGCTTGGTTTACCATGCCTTAATTAACTCCACCCAATCTTGTCATTGTTAATTTTCTATTGTTCTTAGGCTTTTCATTACACGTTTTGTATTGTTTCTTTGTTTTATTATAGCCATCCATTGGTTAATCTGCGTTCTGCAATCCCATTGGTTAACCATAAGCCTCTTCTTGAGCTTATGTTATGTATTTAATTCTATCTTACCATGTTTTATTTCATAGCTTGATAAAGACTTATAGTCAAAAGTACTCGCTAACTCTGAAAATAAATTTTGTGGCATATATCTGATACCATCTGACTCGTTATTTACTGTATGTATATTTGCCTATACAGCATCACCTTATATATATATATATACTGTATATATGATCCTTTCGGATATATATATATATATAGTGGTTTCTAGGTATATCCAATATGATAAAATTATATATAAATATATATTCATATTTATTAACTGCGCAGGGGTATTAAAGATTTCAAGTGAAGAATGATGTGTGTATTATTTGTTTATTTATTCGTGTTTCCTTCAATTCTCTTGGTATGTTTTATCCAAACTCTGGAAGCTGCAAGAAAAATAAATATATTTATTGTATAAAAAGATATAAATTACTGCACTTTATTTAATTTATTATTGCCCAATTAAATTGTATAGACCTAGGTGCTGCAGTGTTCTTTATGTAGAGCGCCATGTATATAAATGCTCGATGTGATCATTCAGGTCGGATAGCACCTCCAATTTCTAGCAGGTTTTGCAGAGACTTCTTCGAAGTTACTCTAGAGTTAGGTTGCATATGAGAATGAAGAAGATAATTCTGATAGCAACATTGATTTATTGCTTTAAATACTGCGACAATAACATTCAGAGGCGAATTTAGAAGTTTAGATAAAAAGTATTTATTAAAGTTTTCATAGGTTTGTTTTAACGCCAGTTTGTGTTACCTAACTATGTAACTTAATTCATTCTAATTAAAGAGCCAGGATTTGCCAATAACAGGCCTTTAAAATTTTTGCTATAAATCGACTACAATGTACATTAATATTTAATACATTTAAATCAAATTTAGATCAATCTTAATATTTTGATTTTAAATAGCAGAGGTGGATTTAAGGGGAAGGGAAATTTAAAACAAATTGATCGCCCAAACGCATCAGGTTATTTTCGGGCGTCTAGAAAAGACAATTTCCTTTAAGATGGTGTTATCTCGATCGGGCCCACTTTCGTCCCCCCCCCTTTTTATCGGCCTCGGCCCTCCCCCTTTTGGACATCTCTGGATTTTCCCCTGAATTGGCCTGCATGCCAGCAACTAAAGAACATAGGCTATT
>NW_022734306.1:0-2371 GCF_011630105.1 Anneissia japonica | reverse complement strand
CCGCTTATTTTCGTATAATTTTTGTAGTATTTCAAATGAATGTACACACTGTTGTCTTCTAAGATGGTGTTATCTCGATCGGACCCACTTTCGCCCCGCCAGCACTCGGCCCCGGCCCTCCCCCTTTCGGACATCTCTGGATTTTCCCCTAAATTGGCCTGCATGCCAGCAACTAAAGAACATAGGCTATTTATTTTAAACATTGTTCTGTGTATATCATTTGCATTTCTTCAATTTCAAACGAATGACCGCTGATTTTCGTATAATTTTTGTAGTATTTCAAATGAACGTGCCTGTTGTCTTTTGTTTTGTTGAATTTTGGCCGATATCGAAAAAAAGTTTGGCCGAATTTGGCCGTGAGATGGCGTGTGTTTGGCCGTGAAGCCTGTCGACAATCTGGCAACCGTGGTAGTGAGTGTGTGTTTACGTTTTAGCAACGATCGAAGATAAGAAATTCGTTCGTTCACGGGTGTTGTTGACAAGCTGTGATTAATATTCTGTAGCCCAAGACCCTATAGCAAATAAAAGGATAGCAGTTTTGCTAGATTTGGCGACATCAAGCGACTGAGTAAATTATTTTAATAGTAGAAGCCAGGCCTAGGCCTTAGCTACCGGGCCCCTACTACTGTACTGTGCATACTAATTCCCTGTAGGCCTATTCTTTTATACTTCTACTACAAATAAAGTTTACTCTCACTGATAATTACAATCGCGATGTTGCTTGGTTGGCTATTTCAATCAGCAATAATAACTAGTGCCTACTATTCTATAGGCTTAGGCAGGCCCCTAGTAGTAGCACTACAGTACTACGTAGGCCTAGCCTAGTAGTATGCCTATAATAAGCATCGGCCCCTAGGCGGGTATTCTCCCTGCGTGCCCTAGGCCTAAGCAGATCATTCTCTATAGTCTATAGTAGACCATAAAATACGCAAGAATAACAGAAAGGACTTTTAACCCAAACATTGTGATAAGCCCCAATCGAAGTACATGAAATGGGCCTATTATGACATAAATTTGATCGTAACTGTTCGCGCCACACGTTTCTCATGATCGCGACGTCGACTTTGCAAAAAAAGCCAAAATCGGGTCAGTCATTTCTATTGGCTAATCATGACGTAATGTCATTTACCGTACCTTTAGCAATCGGAAGTTCCGATACGATACCTTATCTCTAGCCACGGCGAATTTTCATACATTTGAATGCACAGAACTTCACACAGACTTCGTCATTCATGGTCATTCTCATGCAGAATCTAGGCCTAGATCGAGAATAAGTTTCCTCTTCGTGATTAGGGCCTATTAATAGTGTCAAATTTTTCGAATCTACTTTTGATGCAGGGCCATTTAATGTGTCGAGAGGGGGTCGCTGCCCCGGGGCCGGGTCTACTGGGGGGAACGGACCAAGATGAACAATTTTCGGAGTAAGAACAAAATCTCCATATAGGGCCCGAGCCCAAGACAGGACAAACTCTACATTATGGTTTTATGGTAGCTTTCTCAGATTTTCTGTATTTTTATTACTAGATGAATAATCCCCCAGGGGAATAGTCCAATGCTCTCCCGTTCCAAACCAGATGCCCCCACCCCCTCAATCCATAGGTGCTTCACCGTCATGAATCTCTGTGGTCATCACAGATCAAGGAAGGGGGAGGGGGAGGGGGAGCCCTTACAAAAATGTCCTATAGGATCCTATAAGAAAAAATCCTATAGGAATCTTATAGATTTTTCGTCACATCTATAGGATCCTATAGGATTATTTCAATAGATATCCTTTGGGAATCCTATAGGAATCATATAGGAGTCGTATAAGTATCCTATAGGAATTTTAATATGTTTCCTATAAGATTCTTAATGAAATCTTGTAGGAAAACTGCAAGATTTTTAAATGAAACAAATAGGAATCTTATAGTTATCCTAAAGGAATCCTATAGAATGCCTAAAGGAATCTTATAGATTTTCTAAAGGAACCTTATATGAATTATATAGGTATCTTATAGGAATCCTATGGGTTTCTTATATGAAATCTATAGGAATCTTATAGATATCTTATTGGAATCTTATAGGAGTCTTATATGAATGATATAGGAAGGTTATAGATACCTTATAGAAATCTTATAGGAGTCTTATATGAATTATATAGGAATCCTGTAGATATTTTTAGGAATCTTATAGATATTTTATAGGACTTTTACGGATTCCTTTCTGGGATCATATAGGCGTCTTATAAGAATCCTATAGAACTCTTTTAGTAATTCTAAAGATATCTTAAAGAAGTCCTATAGATTTCCTAAAGGAATCTTATAGATGTCTTATATGAATAATACAGGGTCCCTATAGATATCGTATAAGAATCCTATATGGTTTCCATAGG
>NW_022734305.1:0-2279 GCF_011630105.1 Anneissia japonica | reverse complement strand
AAAAAAAAAAAAAAAAAAACAAGAATACTCAAAAAAAATATACAGGAAAGTGGATGTTATACTTGAGCAAAAGTGTAGCTTATTGGATTGCAGCTAATAATAAACCTGAAGATTCTGTAACGTCATACAGTGAATAAAATGGCATACTAAAATATTACCAGCTTCCTTATTCTTTTAATAAGTAAATGTAAACAAACCCATCATAAAATTGATAAAACTTCTAAATTTTAATTAAATTACTGATACATTAATTGTAAAGAAATTAATGTGTTCCTGTGCATATTCCAAAAGTTCACTTGATCTAAAGCAGGGTTGTTTAATGACATGCCATGGTAACAAACTTTTCTAAATCTCTAAGAACCATTTCAAATTCATTCAAGTTATTTTCTTATAATATGTTATTTTGGTGCAAGTTGGGTGAATCTAATTATATTTAAGGGCCTAATATGATTTATGCAAAAACACATAGTTGACTGTGACTATTCACATGGATTATCACAAATTTGTACTTTTGTCTACCATGCAAACCTATAAACAATTTTCTTTTTGTTTTTCATTTTTCTTATTGTTATTTCTCTAACTTACAAAGTATTGTTTCATATTTCCTGAACTTCATCCCACATTCGATTCCATACTGTTTTTGTAAAGTGTTATGGTTTCATTTTTATTTCCACCATAAGACAACAGAAACAAAACAGGAAGTTATTGCCAAATTAATGAAAGAATCTCAAGTGTTTTATCTATAGGTACAGTATGTGAGTATTGATAATACTGATTACCAAAATTATTATAATAAATAACAATATTATTAATATTAATATTTAATAATAATAATAATATAATAGTGATGATTAATTAAAAATTTATTGATATTAGGGATAAATATTTTTCCTTTAACTATGCAAAATAAAATGTCTAGAAATTATGACTATGATCATACATGGTGTAACACATGCTTAAGTTTTGTTTAATCAGTAAATAATATTAGTAATTTACTGATTTTGTATTTACAAAATTAATTATAACTATAGCTATTGTATTCATACAAAAACACCCATGTACACACACCCACACATACATAAATTAACTTTTCCAGAAACAATATTCTACAACAGTACCAACCCAGTGTAAGGCTATGAATATCTCAGCACCTGACATTAATTGTGGTTTTCTCATAAATAATTTCGCATTCTAATTTGTAATTAGCTACAGGTAAGACTGCACAACATAGTGAAAATCAAGTAAATAATAACATGCAAAATTCATCATCAGAAAAATATGCAGTAGATAAGATGTCAAAATAATTAAATGCCATTTAATGTATAATTTAGCATAAAATTATAAGTATTGTAATTATAATGAATATTCCAAATTGCTTCTTTGATCTTTGCATAATATAATTCCTCTTACTGTAAAATACTGTACACTTTTTTTTATAAGAACCAGTAAAATTTTGCCCAGGCTCAGTGTTCTTATTTTTTGGCCGATTTCAGGCTCAAAATGTTCTTAATTTGTTCTTATTTTACACACTTTTCAAAGATAGAAAATTATTATTGTACAGCAAAAATTGGCCCTGAAAAAATTCCCTGGAAAAATTGCCATAGAAAAAAGGCCTGGTAAAAATTTCAGGCTCAAAATGTTCTTAATTTGTTCTTATTTTACACACTTTTCAAACATAGAAAATTATTATTGTACAGCAAAAATGGGCCCTGAAAAAATGCCCTGGAAAAATTGCCCGAGAAAAATGGCCCCAAATGACAGTACACCTGATTATAGGGGGTATTACATAGTCACACCTACATTACTGCACATAAGGTACAGATATAATATTTTTGGTTTTTCAAAAACCTCATTTGACATTTTACCTCAGCCTGAATTTGTTCTTATTTTGTTTTATTTTTTAAGCAATTTCAGCCTCAGTGTTCTTATAAAATTTGTTCTTATAAAAAAAAAAAAAAAAAAGTGTATGACTACAATTCATCGAGAGAAGCAGAAACATTAGACCACTCAGCTAATCTGTTCAATTCCAGTAGCTGATGTCCTTCAGATTCAGCTGGAGGTCTAAAACAATGTAATGTACAAGGTATTCATTGTTGAATAAAAACACAATATATACAGTATTTAAAACAATGTTGCAATAGCGTACAGTCTTTCGGATCAGAAGTTAATCTGTTAGTCTCATGTGCATGTTAGAGAACACTTTGGGAAATGGAGGGGGGATTGTTTTCCAATGTACTGCCTAATTCACTATCAGAAGGACCCAACTGAAAACAAGGTTT
>NW_022734304.1:0-551 GCF_011630105.1 Anneissia japonica | reverse complement strand
CGAGTAAGTTATTATAGTAAATAATAAATTAAACAAAATTATAATTATTATTAAATTACAAACATATTTTAGTTATTTCATTCAGTTTTCGATAGTAAAAAGTAATTATGAATAATTTTCTTGTAGATTTTCATGGTATCTTTTGCCGTCGTTTGTGTGGTATTTAACCTAGAAGATGATCTTGACGCTCCCGCTAATGTCAGGGATCCGACTACCGTAAGCATTATTACGTCTTAATATTTATCTCTTAGCAAGTTTCGACTCAGAATATATTATTTATAGTGTGATATTTTATTATTGATTTCAGGGTGAAATGTATCAACATCGAATGACATATCTTCAGTTCATTCTGTACTGGATTCGTTCAGTTTACACCAACAGTAGAGATTCAGAATTGGATGATGGGCAACATTCACCGCCAGTACTAGTGATTGGTACGCACTTAGGCAGCCTCGAAGGGAATGAAGAGGAAAAGAAAAGAAAGGTAAACAACTACGTCATGCACAAAGAAAACAATCCGACAGAAAGTAACAATTATCATAAACAAATCT
>NW_022734303.1:0-904 GCF_011630105.1 Anneissia japonica | reverse complement strand
AGCATTGCTAGGCCCACCCGGAACAAGATGTATATTTTGTGGACTAACGGTGTTGCTAGGCCCACTAGGATCAGAAGAAACTGTGTCGTTCTTGATTTTCTGGTCTTCTTGTTTTTGTTGGCCGCTACAATGAGGATGGTCGGCTAGCTGGCCATGGCTTCCGACCCCTACTCGTTTAAATGTTCCTCACCCTGACCTTCGACATTGTAAATGGGAAAGATCACACGTACACCTGTCTCTTATACACATCTAGATGTGGATAAGCCACCTGGTGACATTCATAGCACCGATCCCCCCGTGGTTTTAACATTTCCAACACCGCATCAAGCTTCTGGTTAACAGCCACCATCTGATCTTCGAGGGCGGTCAATCTACTATCAGAACTTGATTGTAATGGAGATGGTTTTCGGTTAGTAGGGACCGATTTGCTAGCGGGTGTAACAGCAGTTTGCTTTTCATGGGTAGAGGATCGAGGATAGCTTGATTTACCATCCCGGTTATAACGTTTACCCACTTGTCTACATTCGGCAGTCTCGATCTCGTCGCTATCTTCATCCTCTTCCTCGGAGTAAGCAGGAGGTGTTGATGAACGATGAGTGACATGGGTAGCAGACCTGATCAGGGGTTTTCCAATATCTCGAGATCTGCTCCCTCTTTTAGTATCATACAATCCTCGGAGACTGTCGTACTGTTCATACTCGGTCAAAGCTTCTGCCAGAGTGGTAACGTGCTTATGGAGGACATATCTCCCGGCCTCTGCATCCCGGCAACCAAGACAGAACCTTGTCGCAGCTTGCTGACGGATCCAGGCCCTTGGCATATCTTTATATGCTTTTCGGGTCATAACTCGATCACCCCACTCATCAATGGATTCGTCTTCACGTTGAGTGGCGGCTTCCAATCG
>NW_022734302.1:0-1252 GCF_011630105.1 Anneissia japonica | reverse complement strand
ACCCCACCCCTTGGAGAAAAAAAATTATTAAAAAAAAGAATTCTCTGTGTACCGGTACACACATAGGCCTATTTACTGTAATAAGAATGAGAAAAAATTACCTGACTGTTTACAAGAGAAGAAAACCTTGAATTTTGACACTTCAGAAGTTGGGAAAACTCATTTCTCGCCATCTAAGAACCAAAATTTTCCCGGGGAGGACCTCCGACCCCCGACCCCCGTCTTATTTGGGGTTCATTGATTTATTGAAAAAAAGAATATGTATACAGCGACTCAATTTTTGTTATGTACTGTACATACACACATAGTAGGGCTATAGTATTTACAGTAATAAGAATGAGAAGTTTACCTGACCGTTTTCCAGCGGAGAAAAACCTTAAAATTTAAAGAACTTCAAAGTCACTAAGACACCTCAGAAGTCGGGAAAGCTCATTTCCTGCCATCTAGTGATCAAATTTTTCCCGGAGAAGACCCCCGGACCTCACTTCCTCTTTGGGATTCTCCATTCATGGAAAAAAGAATACGTAAGCAACTCAATTTTTTCAAATGTATGTATACACACATAAATAAGCCTAGGCCTATTTACTGTAATAAGAATGAGAAAGTTTACCTGACCGTTTTCAAGAGGGGGAAAACCTTGTATTTTGAAGAACTTAAAAGTCATTAAAAGACACCTCAGAAGTCTGAAATCTCATTTCCTGCCATCTAGTGATCAAAATTTTCCCGGGGGAGGACCCCCTTTTTTGGCGTTTTTATGAAAAAAAAAGTCTGAGCTGTGAACCTGCCCCTGGGGCTTGACAGTAAGAGGTCGTAGGTTTGAATCTCGTTAGAGTCATTTTATTACACAATTTATTTATGGGACAAAAAATTCATTGAGAGTACACGATGTATTACGGTATCATTTCCTTTATTCAAACTATATATATATATATATATATATACATATACAGTGTTTAATAAGGACATGATGGAACATCGTAGGCTACACTGTAGCTTTTCAACGGGATTCGAACCTGCGACCTCTCGCTGACAAGGCGAGCGTCATAACCACTAGACCACGAAGGCTTCATGGTTGAACAGGTCCAAATACCCGTCGGGAACATTGTATTACACAATGCTATGCCTCAAGAGGGCGTTCGGCCAGATAAATCTGGAAATACGGCTAGAAATACTGTCGTATATTATACATGATATTAAAGGAAGTTAGCCGTTAACACTGTTGAATAAATATAATATAAATCATCAAAGGTAC
>NW_022734301.1:0-566 GCF_011630105.1 Anneissia japonica | reverse complement strand
AAATGAACGAGGAGCGAACCTAGCTAGTCATTGCAATATCTAGGCTAGGCTAATTAATTTTAAAATCAATAACCCACCAGGACTATCTGTCGTTTTCTTCTTTGCAAAAGCGGACGAAAAAAGTCAGTTTATTCTACAACGTTTCATGATTCTTTATCACTAAAAATTAACAAACATTCGTTTTGACGCACTCCGCTCTGTAGTGTAGTGCTATGATGACTGAGATGGACTATGTTGATTTATTAATACTATTTTGTTTGGGATCAAAAAAAGGAGAGTCCATTTCCCCAAAATGCTCCATCAGCACATAGTTTAGTGTGTGGCCAAAAATATATAATGTCTGGAGATTTTGGTGTGATCGGAAATGCAAGAAAAGAAGGAGGGAAGGAGGAGGAGAAGGATGGCAAAGAGAATGTTTATCCAGTACCCGACCGAGTTACATTTTCTCGCAATTCATATTGGCGGATCTGGGGGAGGGGGACATTGGTCCTGACCCCTCCCTTGGGCAACGAAAAAAGGGCAAAAAGAAAATAATTCTAGACCTACCTTTTTTTTTTTTTTTTTTT
>NW_022734300.1:0-1693 GCF_011630105.1 Anneissia japonica | reverse complement strand
CGCACTGATGCTATATAAAATTTTAATGTTTTTTAATGTTTTTTTAAAAATTAATATATTTAATATTCTTAAGCTTTGTTAATTTTACTGTAAATGTGAAACTACAGTATAACAAGGTAATTGGTTTCAATCAGTTTAGAAAAAAATGTAATTTTACTGGCCTAGATAACAAAATGTGTTCAGAATGATGTTGCTTACATTACTTTTGTTTACAGTCATTTGGGTGGGGTGGGGGTGTGTTTATTTGAAAAAAAATTCAACACCTGGGGCATTTATTTGAGGGAGGTGTTTATTGTAAATGAGGCTCTGAAGGGGCCATTTATATATAGGTGTTTATTCAAAGCAGTGGCAATATTCCAATAGATATGGTATGTATACCAAAATAAATAACATGAAAAACAACTTGTCAATGCTGATCACTCCATAGCTTTAGGCTCTCAAAATATTTAATAGCTAAATTAATTTCATGTTTCCTTATAGTTGTGTCAGTAGTTCTTGAAAATGTTGCATTTATTGGTGATATTGTACTGCGTTTACCAGACATTTCTCACAAGATATTTGACAAAAATAAAGAATTTCTGGATGAGCTGAGATGGGGGATGGATTTTGCAGAGCGAACAGATTTTTTGGATGATGTTCACAAACAGCTTTTTAATTTAGTAAGAATATTTTTTAATTTATTGATCTCTGTGCTAAATATTACAGTTTAGTTGGGTGTTCAAAACATTTTCTTTTTGACCCACAAGTATTTTAATTTGCAACAAAATAGTGCTCCTAACTTTACTGCAACATTGTATTTTTTCTGATATATCCCAACCATAATTTTCGCAACATTCACGAAAATTTGAATATAAAAGATACTGTGATTTTTATTTTATTGATCACATATGATATATTACAGCATTAATTTGGTGGATGTTTGTTTTTTTCATATGGAAATATGAATTATTAGATAATAATTATAATTTTATACAATAAATAATTAATAATAATTTTGAAACTAACATTAAATGTTTAATGTGTATGTTGAAGATCTGTTTTATCAGCATTCTTACAAAATAGAAACATGTTTTATAGATGTCCCAAGAAATGGAATTTATACCAAAGGATCCTTCCTATTACAACCCTTATAAGAAGACAACCCCTGAGGTAGGTGTTTCATCTTAATTTATTTTATCTCATTTTTATTTTTTCAAACAATAACAATACAAAATTAGAACCAAAAACCAGAGATGGAATAAACAATAAGTAATCTAAATTACTATATAATTTTTCCCTGCTGATTTAAGGAAAAATACATTAAATAAATATATCTGTGTTCTATAAATGTTAAAAAGGAGCAAAATAAATTTTCATTGTCTGCTGAATATTTTAAGAACAATGGATATTTTTAGCAAGCCATAGCATTGTTGGAAATGTAGCACTAGGGGTATTAGCATTAGCAGTATATAGCACTTATGGTTATATTCATATTTATATTAATAATATATATCTTTTTACTTTAGTTCCAAGAGAAGAAAGCTGAACCAAAGAAAAAGAAAAAGAAGGAAAAACAAAAGAAGGGACCAAGAATGAGCAAAGTCGAACTTTAGTAGACAAATGTAACAAACATATTTTTAAATTTCAATGAAGTGATAATAAGGTGCCAAAGGACATTCACTTCTAACCTTGTACATGTTAATTCAAACAAATA
>NW_022734299.1:0-517 GCF_011630105.1 Anneissia japonica | reverse complement strand
AAGTGGGGTTCACTTTTTACTAAGGAATTTAAAATTAATCTAGTCCTTGATTTTGCTGTACAGACCATTTGGCATAATTTTATTTGAAATATTGGAAACTTTACAGGTTGGATTAATTCATTAGATTGTTCTCTATGGATTGTTAAACATTCTAGATAGTCATTAAGTCATTTGGCCTTAATTACGTACCCTCCTAAAGTCTACCTTTTTATAGTGAATTTTGGCATGGCTGAATTTTATCACTGATTAGTCATTCTAATCCTGTGAGTATTGATTATTGTAGAATGTGACTGAAGTCAGTGCTAAACCTATTCCTGTGGTAGACCCAAAATAGGTTAACAAACGGGACTTGCAAATGAGAAATACTGTTCAGTTCTCAGTCTCTGGGTTAGTCGAGTCGGTCATAGGCCTACTAATTACCGTCAACAAGCCTGACCCAGGCGAGTTGATAGGGGTCCGACGAATTACCCAAATGATAGGGAATTACCCAAATGATACCCAAATGATACCCAAATGA
>NW_022734298.1:0-887 GCF_011630105.1 Anneissia japonica | reverse complement strand
AGAGGGCGTGGAATTTATTTTCGGTGGCCACGCCCACCGAAATATATTGCTTCTTAGATTCCCGAATACACGTTAACCGTGACAGCATAAGCATAAGCCTAGCTTAATTTTTTTTTTGCTTCGAAGTTTTCGAATGGGGGCGGGGGGCCGAGTCCCCCTTGGATACGCCACTGGATATACATCGATTTCCATCCTTGGTGGTGAACTCTCCAGTTCACTTATAAGCTCAACCAGTGTGTAGGTTGTGTCCAACAATGGTCTCTAGCCAACAAGCTTCAATTCAATGTCAAGAAAACAGAATTAATTCGTTTTTCTTCAATGTTATCGAGCAGTTGAAGCCATGTCTCTACAACCATACCAGTTTCTGGTCGAACCAAAGACAGAGGTCTGTAACCTAGATGTAATACAATATCAATGCTGTATGTCACTCTTCCTGTGCTGCTCTCCGTAAAATTGGAAAAATCAGAAAGTTTCTCGACAAACCCAATACTCTACGTCTGATATATGCCTTTTTCAATTCACAGCTCGACTATTTCAATAGTCTCATCTCTGGACTACCCAAGACACAAATAGCTAAGCTACAGCGTATTCAAAATTCTGCTGCCTGTCTGGTTACCTTAAAGCCCCATTCCCGGCAAAATTTCACTAAAAATGACTTTTTTTAGAAAATATGAATTTGCATTACTCCAATTATTATAAATCATGGAAAAATATTGGCATGAATTTTAGTTTTACGCAAAAGAATAAAAAAAATGAGAAATACAGACTATTTCTCATAAAATATTACCATTTTCTCGACGAATTCATCGTTACTAGGCAAATTCTACGATGGCCCACAAGGGACACACTGCAAAGAAAAAGAAATGCTGCAAACAAAAAAGAAACGC
>NW_022734297.1:0-3712 GCF_011630105.1 Anneissia japonica | reverse complement strand
CACTCGATCTAGAAATCATATTCACATACCTACCTACAAAACTAATTATTTTAAACATAATATTAGATACTCAGGCCCCACAATGATGAATAATCTCCCACCCCCAATTCTAAACGTTGATTCTCTAAGAATATTTTCAAAAAATTTAAACTTCACCTAATGTCGTTCTATTAAATTAATATTTGCGGTCAGATTTGATATGTTCTGCTTTCGCATTAACTTCAGTTGTTTGTTTGTTTGTTTATTCATTTATTTATTTTTTTTTTCTCCTTTTTTTTGTTTTTTTGGCTCTTCATTTTTTGTCTGTATTGACTTTTTTTTTCTTTTTCAGGCATGCCCATCACAAGATCTTTATCTTCTCGGGATCATGCCTTCTTCCATAGTTTACATTTTTCTTTTAAAAACCTTATTGTATTGCGTTGTTTTGTGTTCTATGGAAGTTAATAAATGTCTTGAAAGAAAAAGAAAGAACGTTAACAGCATGTTGCTTTTGATATTTTTAATTAATATTCCATATTGTCTCTTAGGCATTTAGAGTTTATGGATTGTGCCAATACATAATCATGGTGTGTCTATATATGGTCATGATGTGATGTCATCATGACAATATTTAGGCATGTTTGGAAAGGGCTTTACCCTAATAACAGATAAATGTGTGCTCAAATTTTCTTATAATGCTAATTTGTGAGAGTGGGCTGTTAATCATACATTGAATTTGTTTGTTTCCTAGGCATTTGGAGTTTTTGGATTGTGCCAGGTGTTTGCTTTAACTGAATACTTGCGTGCCAATCTGAGTGACCAGTATTTTAGCATTCTTTTCCGAAGTGTTATGATTATAATCACGTCTGTTGTGACTGCAGTTGGTGCTGTTTTATCTTGGACTGGCAGTATCCTTTTTATACTATATAAACTTTTAACAATAAAGTAATACAATTTTATTTTACATTGAAGAAGAATATATATTGGCACATATTGGTAAGCATTCCGTGCAGACCCGTTGGCAGCAGCAAAAGGAGCGCTCTTCTTTAGGTATAATATAAAAGATTATAGATGGCGAAAAAAATGATATGAATGATTACTACTATGACCTTAACAAATTTTTGCAGAAATTTCTCCATGGACAGGACGTTTCTATTCCCTTCTGGATCCTTCGTATGCCAAGAATAACATTCCCATCATTGCGTCTGTCTCTGAACATCAGCCTACTACGTGGAGTTCATATTACTTTGATTTGCAGATGCACGTCTTCATGTTTCCAGGTATCAATTAAATTTCTCTTATAACAAGTATCGCTTGTGAGCAGTGGGTGGCTCCAGAAATTTGCCGGCAGGGGTTCCGACATGTAAGACAAGGGGGGGGGGGTTTAACCAAGTGACTGGCTAGAGCCTCGTTCAGGGTTCTGGAATAAAAAAATCACTGGTTTAGACCACAACAGGGACTGGCAATAAAAATAGTGTTATTTGGATAAGCAAATTATTATTTTCGATCCGACCACCTCATTGTGGCGTCGGACGATTGGGGGTCCAGGTTTACGCTGACTTCTGTTGTATGTAGTGGGATGTATAGCATATATAATACCAGTGTTTATTAGCTTATGTGTGTAATCATGGGATGTAGAATCAATTATACACAAGTCTAAGAGTGGCATTTCCGGCCATCTAGCGGTGTAATAATCACAAGTTTTCTTACCTTAGCCCCTAGACCCTTCAACTGTGGAAGTCCCTTCCTGGCCTCCTCTATTTCAAATTCGTGGTTGCGCCACTGATGTATTTGTGCATGTCTTACCAAAGATCATTTTCTTTCCAAATAAGTAGCTTATATGGTGACCTGGCGATATTCTTTATAAGGTGATTGATTATTTGTGTTTTTCAGTTGGTATGTACTATTGCTTCTGCAAGTTAACTGATGCCAATATTTTTATCATTTTGTATGGTATTACAAGTTTATATTTCTCTGTAAGTACTGTAATTTACTATATTTTGTGTTTACACTCTAATATGACATTTGATTCATTAAATCTTGAATATGTAAGCCAGAGTACATAAGCCATAAATGATATCGAAGCCATATGTAGATCAGTACAATCCAGTATGTGGAAATAAATATGCACATATTTTAAGAAATGATGACATTTTGGAAGGCTAATGATTTCCAGTCAAGTAATTTTAATGTAGATGTATTTTTAACATTGGTTTTTTTGTTTTTTTTGTTTTTTTTTTAAATTCTTTATTGGTCCTCATTCTAATTGGAAATAGGAAATTTGGGCTGGCCCCTGCAGACCCACATCAGCCGCAATGGAGCGCCCCCCCCCACTTAACTATAACATATAACAGGACACATACGGATACAAACGTTGTTCTTAACCCTCCATATAAGGGTTATTCAAGGAGCCATGCGTCAGACTCCAATTAAATCTCGACACTGAATGAGCTTGAACCTGAGTCTTCAATGCAAGTAGCAGAAACAATACCACTCAGCCAACCACTTAGCTCATCATTATTATCTTTAAATATTTTTTTTTGGTTGGAGGGGGGGGTGGTGTTTGATAATAAGGTATTTTATTACATACAAAGCTTTAAAGAAATAAATAAAACAAAAGTACATACATTTTAAACCTACAAAACAGTTTTAAGTGGCACTTTTAAGATGGTTTTTATTAAAATTTTTTTCAGGGTGTGATGGTACGTTTGATGTTAGTACTTGCGCCTGTTATGTGCATCCTGTCTGGTATTGGAATCTCGTCTGTGCTAACAACTTACATGAGAAACTTAGACATTACCAGGAAGGATAAGAAAACAAAGAAAACAGATTCAAGTTATCCAATCAGAAATGAGGTTAGATTACAACTATCCAATAATATGATACATTGTAAACATGCCCATCACAAATTAGGTTTGCCATTCCAAAGCCAGCATACTGTCACTAAATGTTAAACTGAGTAATTAGCATAAGAATGTGGTAGTATTGTATACTTTAGTACAGAGAAGCTGTAATACTTATACTCGTAACTTTGGCAATAGTAAGTTGATTTCAGTAAATGACCCATCATTTTAAAGCTTTATGTGGAGAATAAGAATATGTTAAAAAGTCAATTTTCATTTTTTGGTCACTAATACTGGTTTTAGGATGGCAGGCCTTAAATATTGTCAGTACCAGAAAAAAATAATAATGACACTGTAATATACTTAATTGTATTTCAGGTTGCAACTGCTGTTATTTTATTGGTGACTTTCTTCCTGATTACATACACATACCACTGTACTTGGGTAACATCTGAGGCTTACTCTTCCCCCTCAATTGTGCTGTCAGCGCGTGCTGGTGACGGTGGACGTATTATTTTTGACGACTTCAGGGAAGCTTATTACTGGCTGAGGCATAACACTCCTGAAGTAAGTGCACAGCTTACAAACTGTTTTGTAGGTTTAAAATGTATGTACTTTTGTTTTATTTACAGCTTAAGACTCTCTTGATTTTGCATGGAGATAGGGGGCGCACTAGTAGAATTTGAATAGAGTTTGAAATTCTCTACACGCAGCACGCATACACCATCTCTCTTCAATTTATATTTAAACGCTGTATATTTCGTGATAGTACTTTTTGTGATAGGATTCTGTTTCAAAGAAACCCGGAGTCGGAGCTCTTGCTATTCTGTAGTCTTTGCTTTCAGGGTCTGTTTTAGTTTACGTTTTTTCTTTGTGTAATTTATACCAAT
>NW_022734296.1:0-531 GCF_011630105.1 Anneissia japonica | reverse complement strand
AATGTTCGATAAATACTATCTTTCATAAAATAAACGAAATTCAGCGCGTCTATTTTCATTCCAATGTGTACTGACGCCATCGTCGAATCTCTGGACTTTCGACGGCAAAGCTTGCCCCATCCTGGTCCCAGGCCAACCAATAATAATTAACAAAATGTATTATTTTTTTTAAATATAGGCCTACGGCGCATCCTGTACATGCACTTCAACTTTTAAAACAAAAGCCTAGGCCTAGTAGTACGTCCTACTGTACTTAAGCCTATGCCTACACTAGTTTGATGTCGTCGGGGTATAATTCTGTCTCTAAATGCAGCGCTTGACCACTAGGGAAAATTCAAGATTGGGTCTAAAAAATCCCAAGATTGCTTTTAAAAACCCAAGATTCGCAAAATATTAGTACTGTATATAAACTTCATTTAAAAGTCCTTCATTTTAAAGCTTTTTCAATGAATCATATTCTGTACAATATTTTGTACTGTATAAGCAGCCTTAACGAAGTGTCTGCTTTTCGAGACCAGAAACTCGTTCGCT
>NW_022734295.1:0-3253 GCF_011630105.1 Anneissia japonica | reverse complement strand
GGGGGAACCAGTCAGTACGGGCCCCCAACCTCCTAATTTTTTTCAAAAATTATAAAAAAAAAAAAATTTAGAAAACAGACAAAATTGTATTCAACTTTAAATCTGAGAGTGCCATTTCCGGCAGTCTGGAGGTGCCATAATGATACTTTTTTCTTACCTCAGCCCCCAACCCTCCCTGAGTCCCCTCTTCGACTTCCTGGACCCGCCACAGTTGGAGTATCATATCCGGGCTACATGTGAAGGATACTTTTGATCCATCAGGATTTTTTTCGGGGAAACTTATCAAGGATAACCATCATGAAAAATAAGTCATTGAGATCATGGAAGCAATCTCGACTTCGATTATGTTCAGAAATCTGTGGCGCATTCAAGGGTGGGGGTGGGGCTAAATTGTAAATTTTGCTGTAAATGGAGATATTAAAGGAAAATTATATTCAAAATTTAAGTTTGAGAGTGTAATTTCCAGCCATTTAGAGGTGCCATAAAATCACAAATTGTTTTTATCTTAGCCCAAATCCTGGTGGGGCTGACGTGGTATAGATCCTTCATCTGCTAAGTACCCAGTGCCGAATTCAAGGGGACCTAGCCGCCCACCCACTCCAATTAAAAAAAAATGGAGATATATATAAAGAAAATTTGATTCAAATTTTATGTCTGAAAGTGCAATTTCTGGCCATCAAGAGGTGCCATAATCACAAATTTTCTTACCTCAGCCCGAACCATGGTGTGGCTGAGGTAGTATAGATCAGGGATGGCGCCAGGATTTGTCCGACGGAGGGGGAGGGGAGAGGTACCCGACGAGGGGTCAGATTTCCCTGACGAAAGTAAAGTGAGCGTGGTCGAGCTTCGATTAGAAGGCTTAGAAAGTGGTGCAGGGATTACAAAGGCTTATTTAATCGATTTCAGAGTCTACTAATATGTAAAAAATACATATAATTTTTTTTTTCTCCCGTACGGGAGGTGAGGGTGGGCCCTGCCCGCGCCAGTATAGGTCTTCTATCTGTGAAAGTATCCTCACTGGGCCTTTCTATTTCGAATTCCTGGATCCGCCACAGGAAATTACAACAAATATGACCTCCAAAGAAAAGTTGTAAATTTATAACCAATTCACTCACAAGCGTTTACAAATCTACAGTTATGAGTAGATTTGATAGCAAAAGTATTTTCTGTTATTAATAAGTATATGGAATATAAAAAAATGATATTAACAAGCAAAATGTATAAATTAATTAATGTACTACTGTCATTGTTGATTACTTTTGTATGGCTATGTTTGGGGTAGTGGTTAGCATTTAGGTTCACAACTCATGATTTATTGGATGGATTTGTATGACGTTGGATGGTATACCAACATGTAGCCTGTAGATTTTCAGCCATTCAAATTGAAAACATGCAGAAATTGACGTATCTAAAGGTCAAAAGGTGGTTGACCTCTGTAGAAAAATGCAAATTTTTTCCCATAAACCGTAGCAGATATTCTTTATGACAATATAATGGAAATATATACGGTATAGTGGTAACAGTTATGGTAACATGATATCTTGTATTTTAAATTGCAATTATTTTATATAATTTAAAAAAAAAAAAATAACTAAGGGGTAAAAATAAAATGAAGGACTCTACCTTAGAGAATATAGTATAGAAGATCCAAATAATATTTCGTTAATTGCCTATCAGCACAATAAAATGAAATAATAAAATACACAATAGCGTCTATTGCCTGTCGATGTACGAGACTGCCTTTTAAATATACCACCCTTTTATACACTGTCCACACCCTCCCCTACTTCCCGCTTCTGCGAAGTAGGGTAATCTTCTATATTCAGAACATAATTTTGTTTAAATTTATTTCAACCGAACTATTAAAATTCCATATATTCACCAAGTAAAAAAAATATTGTCCATGACTTATCAGGTTCTGTATTCTTGATATTTGTTTCTATGTAATTCGAATAATTGTGGCGAAGACAAGACAAACCAGTCACTCCCCGCAAATCGTGTTGCGGCGATAATGGCCAAAACAGGTTTTTCAAAATTGTCGAATAAACTTTATATACCTAATACATCATCGTACTTCGTCCTTATTTTGATGCCTGAGAAATTCTTACATTCGTAAACTTTGAAGGTTGATTTCTTAAATACTGATATTTAAACGGCTGTATAATTAAACTCACGTAACCTTTAGGGCGGATGCATGGGTTGGGTTGCAGACGGTGCTTTTGCACCCTCTTAAGAAAAATAAGTGTTGTACTACTGTTGACATTAATTACCGGTAAGCTTTTTAAGGTTTGAGAGTGCAAATTTCTTGGCACCTAAAATCCATATTCTCAAAACGTTCGCACCTCACCTCCAACCATGGTGGGGCTGAGAGGTGGTATGAACTTTCATGCACCCGCAATCACCAAACCCTGCGTCCGCCTCTGAACTTCATAATGAAATTTTATTTGAATTTTTTTCAAACTGTTAACCATGTATTATTAAACACAAAGTTTATATTTTTGCTAGGAGTAACTGGTTGACTTGTTTTTGCTACAGTTTTTGTTGTATACGTCGTCAATGGTGACTATGCTTTGTAGCCCACCCACTGCATAAAATAGACTATAGATCATCAAAACGACAGTCGTGAGAAGAGGGGTTTCTAGGGGAGAAGGAGCATTACTCCCGTCGGGACGAAGCCAACAATTTTGTCGAGGAGCCCTGGTTTGAAAAGGCATTTCTACTGTCAAGAGTATCATTTCAGGACACTTACTGTAGCGGTGCTTATTCTTAATTATTAGGTATGACGCAACTGACTAAACAGCCATCTTTCTGGGACGTATCCAGGGGTGGGAAAAGCCATGGGAGTGACGGCTCCCTCTTTGTACACAGTGTTAGAATTTTAAAGCTTGTTCTTGCTAGCCAATAAAAATTCTCGTCTGGGATCAGTCAAACGTCTAAACTATGTAAATATGCATCAGCACACAATACACATATAGGTCTAATAAGCCTACTATAACTATAACACACAGGCCTAAGCATGATTTTTTTTTTTTAGCAAATTACAAATACAAATTAAGCATGGTTTGATGTTATAAATCATTTTGCTGTAGTACGCTATGAGTCAACTCCGAAGACGGCGTGTCACTTTTCTGCAATAACAAATAAATAAACTGTGACAAAATAAATAAAAAAAATAAAAAAACAAGAAAAAAAAAAAAAAACAAGCAGAGTTTGGTGTTGATTTAAATGTAAGGTACGGGTTTTACCCGTCTCC
>NW_022734294.1:0-736 GCF_011630105.1 Anneissia japonica | reverse complement strand
TGCATACCCATAAATGATAATACAATTTTACTTGTATAATTCTTTTATTAGAGACAGTTCCCTGTTTTTTTTTTTTGTTTTTTTTTGGCCTCATCGACGAAAGGCGTTGAGAAAATGACTGAGAAGAAGAAGCACAAAATAAAGAATTCTTTGTTATAGAAGGCATAAACATTGATACAGTTGACAGTAAAAATGTAATAAAAATAACTGTACTGGTCAACAATCACCCTCTCACATTAAAGATAGACACTGGAGCCAAGTGTAATGTAATACCACTAAATACTCTGCAAAATATTCAAGCTGCTGATGACATAGACCAATCAGAAAAGCCAAATCTGGTAGCATACAGTAGTAATACAATAATTACTTTGGGAAAGGCAAGATTATTGATAGATTCAGCGGGAAAACAACACCAACTAAAATTCTATGTTGTTGATGGTGATTACACTCCCATAATTGGATTAGCAGATTCTCTAAAATTTGAGTTGCTAAACGTTAATGATAACATGGTGCATAGCGTAACATATTCAAAAATTACCAGAGTTTTCGGATGTTTTTGGTGACGATTTAGGCAAGTTACCGATGAAATATAAGATGTCTATAGACTGTTCAGTACCGCCAGTGGTAAGACCACCAAGGAAAGTTCCAAAGCCCATGGAGGACAAAGTAAATAAAGAACTTAAACGAATGACACAAATTGGCGTCATCACTCCTGTAGAAGAGGCAATAACATGGG
>NW_022734293.1:0-1170 GCF_011630105.1 Anneissia japonica | reverse complement strand
CCTATATACTATATGTGTCAAATAGAAAAAAAATTCAGTGCTCAAATACATATCATGATACAAATCAATGAATTCAAGCCAATTTCAATATAGATACTCAAAACGTTACTCGTTTCTTTTAAATTTTTGTAATACAATAGTTAATATATTTATCTGTCCTTTTTTTCCTAGCAAAATGCATCTCCTACCTGTAACTTGCCAAAATGCGGCTGCGAATGAAAACAACCAAGTAATTGTTGACGATGAATTCTCAAATTCGGTGTCAATATGATCCTGGAATACGCTAAATGTATTGAGCACAACAAAACCCAGCAGAAGTGACAAACATGATCCACAGAGTGCCTGACAGGCATATCTCCCGAACTCACTGTTCGTTGACATGATTACGTGATCTGAAAAAATATGAAAAGGGAATAGTGAATAGTAGGAATAGCTTACAATTATAATCAACAATTAAATGCATGCCCCAGCGATCGCTTGAAAGTATGCACACAAAAGGCGAATTGTAAATGACCCATATCATCCCGGTAACGGTGAAAGCCAAGAGTTCAGATCCATTAGTATGGTTAACCATCACAATCACTAGGTCGGTTTTATCCTTTTAAAAAGTAATAAAAATGTTGATGGAAATACAAAGTAACATTACCCAATGCAAAATGCTGTTTTTGCTTCATTTATTGAAACGTGTATTAGTCGCCACTTGCTTATCCAAAAAAAAAAAGAAAATAGCAGATTATAGTAATCACAGTTAATTAACCACGTAGTATCATCTTACATACATTATACAACATTTCATAACGAATTATTGCACTTTTAATTGCCTTGCAACCAACCTAAACTTTGGCGACCTAAAGCCTGTGAGTTCTCCGACTGGGGATGCATACCTAACACTGCTGTTTTTCCACTTCCAAATTATGCTATTTTTGAAAAAAGTACTCAGGTTTACAATGCTTTATTAAACTTTTAATTTAGTATGCCTTAATAATGACCAAAATGCAATTCGTATTTTATTTGCTGACGTGTGTGTTGCTAAATGGTAGGAAAAAAATTCACGATTGTTTTTATTGTCAATATACCTATATTTAATTTTATACCTGCAAAATATATTTCAGTATCATGAATACATATTACACTCAGACAGATGGTTTGGTAAATCATTAATAACAAATT
>NW_022734292.1:0-796 GCF_011630105.1 Anneissia japonica | reverse complement strand
TAATAATACAACTTGTACCGCGCCTTTTGCCAAGGGATATATACAAGGCGCAATCAAAATAAATTAAAAAAAAAAATAACCAATTGGGGATCAACAAAGACAATAGAAATGACAAAAAGCAGAAAATTTAGACAGTTAAGTGAGATTTATTTAGGAAAACAATGTTTCTTGAGAAGCCGACGAAGTCGAGGCATTTAGGTATATATCTAGACTTATGCCTTGTGTTTTTTTGACAAGCTCGGGCACATGTACCTACTACTAGCCTTCTCCATAGCCCACCGTTTATTATTTCAAACACTTATTTTTTGTATTAATTGATTATGATTGATAATTGATTTAAAAAACAATCTCGATGAGCGTTGGCTTATTCATGCAAATGATTGAATTAGAGCAAACATAAATGTATTTGTTCCGATTTAACACCAAAATTATTTCAATAGACTAAAGCGTTAGAGAAATATGGCAACATCATATTTTTATCAATAAATAAACATGAACATTGAGGTCAAAAGTCAAAAAAGTCGAACAATATTTCCATGTTTTCTACCACTATACCAAAGGTCACTTCTGCAACATCACAATAAACATATGTGAAGGCTTAATAATGAATGTATTTTTCAGAAACATGGCGCGCATTTTCATATTATTTGCCCAAAAACACGATTTTGAAGAAATTTTCAATTAGCATTAGTTTTTATAGAAAAAAAAAATATTAGAGCAAATAGATATATGTATCTATACAAAAACGAACATTTGTCATCTATACAATTCTTGAAGCTAAATGAAATTCTTTCAA
>NW_022734291.1:0-1225 GCF_011630105.1 Anneissia japonica | reverse complement strand
AACATAGACAATAGGGGCTAATTGAAATTCACTCATCATTAAGAAGAGGGGTCAACATCTATTGGTTTTTTTTTTATCATTGTTATGAATGATGTAAATCAGTTTTGTGTTCGTAAGGTGCCGGATGCGGATTTGTCTCGAGAGCAATTTATTAATCTGGAAGACTGATATTGATTGCAAATGGATTGGTAACGCGAGTAGTAAACATTTTGCAAATGAACTCAGTCGAAGCTTGTTCATTTCATCGAAGGCTCGTCACAAGCGTTACGGAGGACACAGCCAGCACGGAGATTAAATATACAGAACGCATTTACTCTGAGAAAACTACGGGTGAGTGAAGTTTTCATTGATAATAAAAAGGCCTAACATAAAATTTTGGTTAAATTGTGTTCTCGATGTCAACACATTATATGTAAACACTGTTGTCTCAGTAAAAATTGATCATAAAATTAATGCTAACATGAAATAAATATTATGATTTACAATCATTAGGCGGGGGGTGCGACGGGGGCACGTGATTACATTTGAAAATGTCGGTACATACCGAATCCCATACCAATTGAAATAAGAGCAAAATAATAATACAAACAAATTCAATGGACCTCCGGTACCTTCATTATGCCACTGTGCCAGCACTCCCCACTTATCTATTCTGTTATTTAATAACAACAACAACACAATATTATTATTATTATTATTATTATTATTATTATTATTATTATTATTATAATTATTATTATTATTATCATCATTATTATTATTATCATTATTATTATTACTACTAATATTATTATAATTTATATTCTTTTTATAATCCTCCTTATTTATCAACACCAAAATCATCATCATAATCGTCACTCTTAATATTATTATTATTATTATTACTATTATTATTATTCATCATTTTATTATTACTTTTATTATTTTTAGTATTATTAATATTGTTATCTCAAATATTGAGATCTAAGCACAACCACTATTCCAATTACTTTATCGTGTGTCATTATGCACCTAATCCTGAAAACTGTCATCTCATATTATTTCGCCACTTGTTAATGTGATTGTCGATCTATAAATAATTCTCAAAGGAGAGCCGATACATTTTGATCACTGAAAGTAAAGGGATATTTCCGTAGTAAGCTATAAGGACCCTTTATTTTCATATAGGCCTATGCTTTATAAATCTAAACGCACATCCCGATATTAGTTATTAACTATGGGTGGT
>NW_022734290.1:0-1127 GCF_011630105.1 Anneissia japonica | reverse complement strand
AAAATTAACACTAATTTTTTTCATTGAAAAGACTAATCCGTCATATCTTAATTTCCTTTCATTTTAAAGTATTTACAGTTGCCTGTTGTACAGCACTAAAACCTGAGGTTTAAAACTATATTTAGTGCCAGTTCCTTGTATATTTTCTGCTCCAAAAATACTGATCCTCCACAGCGAGGTGCCCTCAACATACTTTGATTTTTCTGACATTTGTGCTTTATATTTTAATGTTCTGTTATCATCTTCACCAATAACTAACGCAGAAGTCCTAATTGACCAGACTATGCTACTTATTTGAACCAAGGTTTGTTGTCCATCTCCTGTGATAAAACATATTTGTTTAAAAAGTAAAATTAACACTAATTTTTTTCATTGAAAAGACTAATCCGTCATATCTTAATTTCCTTTCATTTTTAAAGTATTTAAAGTGTTTAAAATTTACTGTATAACTTATCTGAAATTTGGCTAATTTATCGTCCCAAAACCTAATAACTTAGTATAATAATCGATATTGTTACATTTATATTGCGAGTGTGCTAGGGTTACCTATTTGATTGAATTTCTATTGTTTGCATCGGCTTGTTACAAAGCATGTGATGTACAACTGCATTGTGAGTCCTAGGCAACACAATGGACTTTCGAGAAAAAAAAAATCAAGACATGAACATAAAACCTTATTTCTATAATTTTTATAGTTTCTGTGTAATCTGTGAGTCTTTCGTATCATTTTTTTTATTCTGTGGTAAACGTTAATTACGTAACATTCATTGTGATTCGTGCTATTTTACAGTTGTATTGCTGTTACTTGTTGTCATAACATTATAAGTTTGTTTGCGACAGACCGGAAAGGTCGGAACTGAAATTATTTATACTCTCCGTTTAGACTGTCAAGATCATTCTACGGTCCTAGCTGCAACAAGAGTCCTTGAAAAAATATCTTGAGATAAATTGTACACCACAGTGCAAGAAAACTTATCTTTGAAAACAAAAATCATTAAAAGCGAAAAAGAATAAACGTATAAAAGAGAACACAAGCCTTCAAGATTAAATAAAGTGAAAAACCCCTCTTACAAACAATTAAGGAACGACAACAAAATTGATTTAATATTATTGTGCCATGTATCTAG
>NW_022734289.1:0-917 GCF_011630105.1 Anneissia japonica | reverse complement strand
AAAAAAACAAAAAAAAAAAACAAAAAAAAAACAACTGGAAATTCATCATTATGGTCGATCAGAACATACCTGACTGACAATGTGTCGGCAAAACTGACCCGTTTTGAAAGGCGTTTTGACTTAGCTTCCCTATTAAGAAAACAGAATAAACACTATGAATTAAGTCAATGGATTATTGCAAAACTTCTAAGCATGTTTGAAGGTTGGAGATTCATTTTTTTGTGCTCAGGTACAACCACATAAATGAGCAAAGCCTTTCTATAGCCGCAATCGCCCAGAACTAAAATGGAAGATTTTACAGAGAATGTGGCACTGGTGGCGCCAGGATTTGCCTGACAGGGGGCCCCGAGGTCCCTGATGGAGGGGCTGGCAAAAAGTCGGCATGGTCTGGCATCACTTAAAATCTCTCTAAAGTGTACCAGGGGGCTTGGTCCCCCCACCCCGAAAGTATGGCAATTTAGGGGTTTCAAGGGCTTCTTTAATCGATTTTGGAGTCTAATATGTAGAAAATAATTATACATTTTTTTCTCCCTGACGAATGTATTTTTTCTCCCTGACAGGGGGCCCCCTGGCTCCCCTGCTGGTGCCACCCCTGGACTGTGGGGGTAACATTCCAATGAGTAAATCTTCCACAGTCCAAACTTGTATTTTCGGTGTGCATTAGTTTTACTGCGAGAAATGATAGAACTATACCAAGCCCAGTCGGCCTGGGGGGCCCCCCCCCCCACTAATTTTTTTTTTTTAATAATTTTTACACTGGAGAAAAAAGAAAATATTAAATTAAGTGCCATTTCCGTCCATCTGGAGATGCCATAATCATAAATTTTCTTACGCCACTGTGAAAGTCCCTCCCTACGGAAGCCCGTTAGTGTCAACAGTGAATAAAAATTTCAAATCAGTTATCTGGCGGCCGCCAG
>NW_022734288.1:0-937 GCF_011630105.1 Anneissia japonica | reverse complement strand
GTAACGGACCCACTAGAGTGCAAGAAGCTTTTATTAAGATGTATAACATGTGTACATAAATATAGTTATATATTGTATAAGCAAGTTCAGAGGAAGGGAGGAGAAGTTCTCAGGATATTTGAGAAATAAATGTGAATTTTTCATATTACAGTATTAAATTTTAATTTCTATTTAATGTGTCAACCAGAGTATACAACACGAATATACATCCATGCATATCATAACAATGCATCAAGTTTAAATTTCCCTATATTTCATCCTTTATTACAATTAGAAAGTAAAATAAATACAATAATTTAAAAAAAGGAATATCAATATAAAAATACTGTGAGAATAAAGTGTGTACTTATAAGTAAATACACATACAGGGAAGATGCAGACACATTGTCAAAAAGAAGACCACAGGAGTCAAAATACTAATATATTTTTAAAAAAAATTGTTACACATTATTGTTTTGAAAAAGAATATCAAAGAATTGCAATTACAATAATAAAATAAGTTTTTTCGTTGAAATTTCTCAATAATTATGCTGTAAGTTGACGCAAATTGACGTGTACTGACGCAATCCGACATAACACGATTTGACCTGAAATGACGCGATTTCATGCGAGTTGACGCAAGTGGACAGCTCATGGTATGATCGCGACGTGCTTCTACCCCGCTGTATCGCGGTGTGTTTTCCGACGACTAGTAGCCTACGAACGTAATAAAACGGTAATTTTCTTAAAATTGCAGAAGATATTTTTGTCGAACTTTTTATATTTGATTCAATACATATTACTTAACTATTGTAGGCCTAAATTTTTTATTATGAAAAGATCGGAACGGAATTCGTTTTCTAGACGTCTTTTGAGCTTCATCCCATGGCCTATCGGCAGTAGTTGTAAACAGAACAGGTCGCTCCCCCAAAAACTCTGCCTGCCCGCCAATTGGTCC
>NW_022734287.1:0-898 GCF_011630105.1 Anneissia japonica | reverse complement strand
TTTAGTCAAAATGAGATATAATCGTAACATGAAGCTGTATGCTCTGTACGGGCTTGCTGCTTTCAACTTTTTGGTGTTGTTGTACACACATGTTGGTCATCCTGTTGATAATGCAGGGCCTGTTAAATTCAGAAATAAAAACTTGATATTGTTTCACGAGGAAGTTCAACTGCGGAATCAGGAATTGATTACGGATGAGAAAAATATTGCAGTAAATGATATGGAGAATGTCCCATTTAATCGTTACAACTCAATTGAAAATATAAGCAATGGTAGTCAGATATTTCCGCAATATAGTTTATTACTCAATCCTAGCAATAAATGTCTAGATGAGGAAAATGATTTTTCCGATATTTTTCTCCTTGTCTTGATTACATCCAGTGTGAGGAATTTTAAACAACGACAAGCAGTTCGGGAAACCTGGGCAAGCAGAACATACATCATGGGCAAGAAGATATTGCCACTTTTTTTGCTAGGGGTGAATTTTGGTGGTCGACAGCATTTTGTGAAACAAGTGAAAGAGGAGTATGCTGAGCATGGTGACATTATAATGGAAGATTTTAATGACACATACTTGAACCTCACATTGAAGACGATTATGGGCTTTAAGTGGATGAATTTTTATTGTCCCACTGCCAAGTATGTCATGAAAACAGATGATGATATGTTCATTAATCTCAACTACACAGTTCAACACCTTGCAACAAAACCATCTACGTTAAAACGCTTTGTCATGGGTCATGTCATCGTTGGTAGTCCAATCAGGAATGCAAAAAGTAAGTGGTACATGCCGTATGAACTCTACCCGTACAGCGACTACCCACCATTCGCATCCGGTACGTGTTATGTCATGTCAAGTGATGTGACTAAAGATACTTATCAGATTTCTCGTAGTATG
>NW_022734286.1:0-1697 GCF_011630105.1 Anneissia japonica | reverse complement strand
CCGACGACCGCTACGTGGAGAACGTTCTCTATCGCAGGTCTAGGAGCGTGACCAAACTGAGCTTTTGAGGGAACTTGCCGACCGACGAGTATCGACCATTCGTCAGACTGGACGATTACGGCGATCGCTTGCTGTACGCGATGCAACGTCGCGGTTGGAAGATCGTGCGGCTGGTGGATCGCAATCACGATATGCCAAGACGCAAGGAGCGCCCGATCCCAGCATACGACGGCGATCGACTTTACGTGCACGTTTCGGAGGGTCTGCCAAAATCCGTACCGCAGAGGGGAGAGGTGCTCTGCATCGTCGTCTTTCTTCTGTTGGTCGCAAGTTCGGTTTCGTGGTCGGTGGGTCAAATCACCAGACGGTATCGATGATAAACTCTGTAGTATTCGGGGACTTTGCAAGTTTTGGACATTTGCGCAGACGAGTGCGGAGACGTGAGGTTGTAAACGACGTCCGGTTCGTTGGGAGAGATGGGAGGCGGCACGAGGAAGCCTGATAACGGCGAAGTCGAGGACGGAGCTTCGCAGACCGGCCGTTCACCGCAATCCTTCACCTTCCAAGTTCCGTCCGTCACGTTGTAGACGATCACGGAATTCGGAGGGGGCTCGTAGCTTACGCATGTCGGAGGAGGTCTCCGGACGCACCAGAGGCCAAGGTCCCTCAGATTGCTGCAACCGCGGAGACAGTGAACCAACGTCGCGGACGGCGGTCTTCCTTCTATCCTCAACGTTTCTCCGACCCTTTTGAAAACGCTATCTGTCACCGTGAAGCTTCTTCCGATCGATATCACCGACGTCTTGTTTAGGACGGCGACCGGAATCCGGCGGAGGTCTACGGTCGCCCCTGCCGCCGCGAACAGAGCGACCGCGATTGCCAAGGTCGTGCATCCGGCGATGTCGACGTGCCTCATCCTCCTCGTCGTCCTTTTCGTTCGTCTCGTCGTCGAGTCCCGTGGCAAATACGTCGGAGACGGTTTTCGGCAGTTCCAGAAGATCGTTTTCGATGAGCTGGTCCACGCTCCACGGACGATTCGGAAGCATCACGGGATCCGACACGTACTCGACGACCAGCTCCACCGATCCTTTGCTGCCGGCCGACGGACCGGAGAAATGGTCGAGTTCCAGAACCAGGCTCTTGCCCGTCATCAGAACGTAGTTCGATTGAGCGTGCAAGCTTTCCGCGACGGCGACCAGCGCTTCCACGACCGGAAACGGAACGACGTAGTCCGTCTTAATGCTCTTGAAGTCGTCCCTGTCGAAGTGCTTCCTGTTGCAGACGAGCATCAACGAACGACCGCACGTTTTCAGCGCCTCGCCGACGGAATTCTCGAAGCGAGCGGCTTCGATGTCGTCGTTCCCGTGACCCTTTTCCTCAACGTACCTGCGGCGGTCCTCGAAATTATCTCTCCTCCTCGACAGAAGCATCGCCGATCTTTCGCGATCGACGTTTCGGAAGTCGTCGAGGGACACTCGAAAATCTCGTTCGACGAGATGCTTCACCAGGGGTGAACCGAACGCCGTCCGAACGTTCGAACTCTTCGTCTTGCCCATCATGTCCGGACGAGCCTCGTCGCAGCTCGCGTCGTTGGTCAACGCTCCGTGATAGTCGTCCTTCCACGCCGTCCTCACGCCTTTGTCGACCGTCTCTTCCGCGGTGACCTTTCGACGCGTGACGTCGGCCACGCCCGCCCA
>NW_022734285.1:0-1383 GCF_011630105.1 Anneissia japonica | reverse complement strand
CAACACAGCCAATCCTGAGTTGGGGCTAAGAAGAGTATGGAAAAGGCTAGATGAGAGGTATGGGTTGCCGGAGTGGGTTGAAACGGCAGTCAGGAGAAAGCTTGATAGCTTTCCAAAAATTACCACTGATGTAGGAAAGTTGTATGATTTAGCTGACATTCTGGGAGAAATTGAGACATTAAAAGCTGACCCAAAATATGGCACATCCTTGTCTTACTTCGACTCATCAATTGGAGTCAAACCTATACTAGCCAAATTACCTCACAATATTCAGGAAAAATGGGTCTCCAATGCTGGAAACTACCTAGAACGAAAGGATGTCATCTACCCACCACTCAACAAGGATGAAGAATGCTGGTATCTACCGTTATTCGGTGTTTATCATCCCAAGAAAAGGGATAAAATATGAGGCGTATTTGATTCCTCTGCCACCTTTCAGGGAGTGTCATTGAACAAGGTACTGCTCAAAGGCCCTGATTTGACAAATGGACTGGTAGGGGTACTAATGCGTTTCAGAAGGGAAGGTGTCGCTGTTTGTGGGGACATAGAGAGTATGTTTTATTGTTTTGGAGTGGCCGAGGAGCACAGGAACTTTTTAAGATTTTTCTGGCATGAAGAAAATGACATTAGCAAACCGTTAGTAGAGTATAGGATGTGTAAGCATGTATTTGGAAACAAACCCTCTCCAGCAGTTGCTAACTATGGCCTACGAGACATCATCAAAAATGCTGATCCTGATGTGGTAGAATTTGTCAATAAAAATTTCTATGTAGATGATGGGTTAACATCTTGCGAAGATCAAGAAACTGCAATATCATTGGTGAAAAGAACGCAGGCTGCTTTAATGGATGGTGGCAAAATACGCCTACATAAAATTGCTTCTAACAGCCAAGAGGTACTAAACGCATTTGATCGAGAAGAAATTGCAAAGGACATCAGAGATTTCAATGTGGAAGTAGGTGGTGCTCCTCTCCAAAGAAGTCTAGGCCTACAGTGGAGATTATGTGAAGATGTCTTCACCTTCCATATTGACTGTGAAGAAAAACCATTTACAAAGCGTGGTATTCTAGCAACCATTAATAGTATATACGACCCATTAGGATTTGTTTCTCCAGTTTTGGTGCATGGAAGAGTCCTGTTCCGTAACATGATGCTACTCAAAGTAGATTGGGACGATCCACTGCCTGCACACATTAAATATGAATGGGAGTCGTGGAAAGCAAATCTACGGAAGTTGGAGTTATTGCGTGTACCAAGAACTTACCACAAAATTAAAAGAAGAGAAGTAGTGGATTCAACTGTACATGTGTATTGTGATGCCTCTGAGCAGGCTGTTGCAGCGGTGGCGTTCTTAAAGACAAACAGTGTAAAGGGGACCGAAGT
>NW_022734284.1:71251-83586 GCF_011630105.1 Anneissia japonica | reverse complement strand
CTCGCTGGTATCGTCGAATGGGTCGATTCTGCCTATCAGTGCATTCGCCATTTTTACTATGTTGTTCTGCGATGGTACTCCAAAACTTTACATGAGTTGCCCACACAGATCGTGTATATTGACAATATGTATATGTTTAATACCTCGCAAATCAGTGACAAAAACTGTTTAATACATAAGTGGATTTATGTAGTCCTCGTCGCCAGTTGTAGTGTATTCGCTCAGATAACAACAGAGCAGTCCAACAAGACATTATTGTAACTCAACCATTTTAATGTAACAACGTATATCCGCGCGTTCGCATATCATTAGCTCCGCGCGTATCGTACAACTAATTAGCATATAACATAAACAATAATAGTAGCAAGCCTATACTCAAATATGCTACACCTATGTATAGCAAACGCTTCTTTAAACAATAGTATAGACCAATTTTGCGAACTGTCAATAATGTTAGTATTAGAAAATATTAAACCTAATTTATTACTTACATTACAGGCTACACTATCATTTTCAAGTATACCTTGTAAACCTAAAACATTTTGGAATGCCTCACAATTTTGTATATGATCATTTATAACTATCAGATCGTGAAGAATGTTCTTTAAGTCTAGATATTAAGCATCTATCTGTCTTACCAATATAATCACTATTACAACCTGGACAATTAAAATGATAAACAATAGAGCTCCTACATTCCTTAGGGGTTTGATCTTTAGTAGATATACTGTAAAGTGAGAGACATTTTTGTACAGGTGCTAAATTTTCTTTACTTTGTTTAATTAAGCATCTACGTAAAATGGATTCACCTGCCTTTCCCAGATAAGGCAATCTAACCCAGATCTTAATCAAGCTATCATCAGTAGCCCTATACGTTTGGTTCGTTTAATTTATTGAGTACATGTTTAACAACTTTTAAATGGTACCCATTCCATGACATAAATCTCCTTTACTAAATTGTTCTAACACTAAATATTTAAAAAAAAAAAAAAAATCCTTAATAATAATACTATAACGGAATGAATTCTGAACTAACAATTTTTCTCTTCCGTGGGAGTTACACCCGCCTTTAATTCAATCTTATTTAAAATTTTCAATTTTAGAATACCCATAATTTAAATAGATAAGGCCTATTCCATTACAATACTATTACAATATTAATAATAATTACTGTATGTGATAATGATACACCAATAATAAATAGTACAATTACTATAACATTAACATACAGTAATACAAAATTAATAATATTAATAACAAATACTATTTTTCCTTTTTATTATTTACAATTTTAAGTTCATTAACCTTCATGTGTTGTGCCTTGCATATTTTTCTCTCGATGAAATGTAACATACACCTTTCTGCAGACCTCATTGCGTCAGAGATACTCAAGGTCAACACATTACCTTCTGAAGCACGGTGGCAAAACCTGTAAAAAATAGTCAATTTTTACGATAATTCGGTCAACTATCACTTTAAAAGTTGTTTACTATTGATTTTTAGGCAGTTTTCTACTCTCGTTTGGCAATATTTTAATTATTTTTGCATCTGTGTGGTTGTATGTGGTCCGTGTGGTGTTCGTAGGACCTTATTAATTGTCAAAGAGGAAGTCATAGAGTCTGTCACGCCAAAATTGTTCCGGTCCAAAAAATGTCCAGCGGACAGATTTCGGCTGCCAAAATCGGTACTGATAGGATAGTGGGATGGACTACTAAAATCGGTCCTGGGTTGATTTTAGCCGCTAAAACTGGTACCGCTTGGATAAAATTGGTCCGTGTCGGCCTGGCCACTTCACTTGTAACTCTGCTGCTCGTAGAGTATGATTGTTTCTCCCGTGGAGTGGATTAAAGTAATTTAGTATTATGCTTCTCCCACACTTGCAAAGTCTTTTGCAGCTGACAGAATGATTAGTATTAAGCTTTTGAGTACGTGTTTTATCAAACCCCCCTGATAATGCATTTCATAGGCCTAGGCGATCGATACACTCAGCATGCATCGTGGTTAGGCCTAGGTTTGGGCCTAAAATGAAACACAAGACTGATTTATTAGTTTTAAATATTCCAGATTATTGTGTGGGGTATTAGATCATCCAATGTTCTAATACATTTTAAAAAAGGGGTCAGAATTCTTTGAATTAATGCATGTACTTCGTCGCAGCGTTCAGCACAACAACACAATTTTTATTATTATTATTATTATTATTATTATTATTATTGTCTTTATTATTATTATTATTATTATTATTATTATTATCTTTATTATTATCGTTATTATTATTATTATCTTTATTATTACTATAAATATTACTATTATTATTATTATTATTACCATTATCATTATTGTTATTACTTTTATTATTATTATTATTTTTACTATGATTACAATTAATGCTACTACTATTATTATTTTTATTATCTTTATTATTATCTTTATTATTATTATATTATATTTTTTTATTACTATTGTTATTACTATATCTTCACTTATTATTTACTGTAATTTAATAATTTGTTAATATTACTTGTTATTTTTTTACCTTTATGAAGAATTTTATATTGTATTTTTGCGTTGTTTGAAATAAAATAAAATGAAATGAAATGAAAAAAAAAAAGCAACCAAAACAAAACAATGCAAAAAAAAGAACACTATTTAAGACCACATCTTTTCGTGCTCTTACACCAAAGTGTTTACTGGGCGCGAATCTTTACTTAATTTCACCTATGATTTCACACATAACGAATGAAATCATTATATAATGAGAGCTAAGATGTTTATCTATCATTTGGTTTAAAAAAATATGAACAACATTATAAAAATACAAGTTATACCTACTAAATAGACACCGGACCGATTTTGGCTTATGTGGACTACATTTAGCAGGTAATTTTAAAGCCAAATTCGGTGCGGTGGACTGATTTTGACCCGGGACAAAATTTTTCCTGACAGGCCTACTACAATATAAGTTTTGTAGTAGTAGTTATGTATATATGTGTAAACACAAAATGTCTACTTTATAAAAAATATTTTTAAAAAAGCATAAACCAATTGTGTTTCTTCTTGTAACCTTGTTTTCACAGAGTAAAATAATCAGTACTACTACTATAATGACCAAGAATAGTAGAAACATACTAAACCTTTAAAATGGATGCATTTGAAGAACTTTTCCAGAAAAGTACAAATCCAAAGGTATTTGTCTTGCTTGATTCATTCAATTTCTTTTTTGAGCTTCCAAGTCCATATAGTATTTGGATTGAAAAAATGTAATGAAATTTTAATAAGTAAAAAATTATTAGTGATTATGTTATTATTAATTATTTATGTATTTTTACTCTGTAGAAACTCACTGAAAAGTCAAGGTTGTTTCTGAACAAATCAACGAATTTGTATGCTAGTAAAAGACCAGTCGTGGATCAGGTAAAATCTGAGCCAAAGTACAGCAGTTCATTTTTGGAATTTCAAAAACCAAAATTTGCATTGAACAAGCTTAAAACATCATATTTCAACAGATACAGAAATAATCAGGTTTTATCTCCAAAGGCTAAGTTTATTCAATCAGTGAAGGAAAGTCAGGAGGATTATGAAGAATTCAGAGCTCCAACCAACGTAATTCAGGTCACTCAGAATTCCAGCGATGAACGAGTATATAGTCTAATAAATATATCAGAAAATGGAATTGATAACCAGCCAGTGATAAACCATGAAACATACATGGGCTTTCCTGCAACACCGTCACATAGGAAATATTCTAGAGATACAAAGTCATCTTCAAATCAATCAGTAAATATGATACCAGAAGAAAACAAACAGAAGAGAAGTGTCGTCCAAACATCATATGATTCACAAAAACATTATGCAAATGATAACATAGTGACATTGTGTACATCAGATCGAGATGGTATGAAGGGTAGTCTGATATCAGAACCATTAGGACGTGAAGATGACTACAATGAAGCAATTGCCTCATCATCTGCAGACTTATTATTAAGGGATAGTGTTGCGAAGAATTTAACTTCTGATCTCGTGATTGCTAATATGCATGACCGAGCAGAGCTCAGTCCAACTAGTGGTGAATTGAATAAGAGGTACCGATTGAGGAAACCAGGTGTTAATGTACATAAATTACCCATTAAAAAAAAGGCAGATACAGTCAAACTCACAGAAAGGAATTTAAATCTTAAAAATCAGGGAAAAAATGGATTTGAAACATGGAATAGTGTTTTAGAAACTGTTAATAGTCTTCCTAAAAACCTATTTGAGTTGAATGAAAGTGCTACGGGTGATGACAGTAAAAAAGTAGGAGGGGTTGACATTAACATTGAGCAATCAGAACATAAAACGGAGTTAAATCGAGCTAAAAGAAAAGGTAAGAATCTGTAAACATTTTATTGTTTAAATTTTTTTTTTCTTTTTGTGTGGAGTTGTCAGAAACAATAGAGATCTTTCAATTGCATGACAACGGTATCGCCTGGATTCTGGGATAGAGTTTGGCCGAATCTACATTTTGCAGAGAGTGTAGGACGGTCATGCATGAGTGAATCCGTTTTGGCGTCACATCGTGCAAATCGAAAGCTCCTTCTTGTACAGTACGTATTGTAAATATATTACTTATAATAGGCTACCAGGTCACTGCTTCTTCATATTATTGCCTTGGTTATTGGATGAAACACTATATACAAGAAGTGCTGTGATACAGTAGTTCATTTTGAAATGTCACTGGTGTACCAACTACTACCGAGATATGTGGTGGCGGTTTGGAGCAGCGGGAACAATTTGGTTTCCCAGCCTCAATATCGGGGTTTCAATCCCTCGCTGTGCATTTCAGCTTGTGTCCTTGAGCAAGACACTTTATCTGCATTGCTTCTCTCCACCCAGGAGTATAAATGGGTACCTGGTGGGGTTGCTTGCTCCTGCGCTGATTACCAGCAGCAACACTTAGCATGTGGACCCAATGACCAGGGAAAAGAACTGCGCTTTATAACCTCAAGGAAGGAGCGCATTATAAGTGCTCATACTGCACTAGTACTAGTAAGATATGATAGCATAAAAAATATCTCTTTTTTTACTACATTGTTTTTATTTTTTTATAATTTCAGTAAAAAGAAAAGGACAGAATGTCAGTGAGTGTGAAACTAAAATTTCATCAGAAAAGGTACAGTAATACTTTATTTAGATACTTTCTATCAAAATTCCAGTGATGCATGCCCCAGTTGCATCCTCGGATGTGCCTTGTTTGACAGCATACAGTGAAAATTTATATTAGTCATAATTGTGATAAAAAAAATATTATTGTTATTTAATATTATTACAGTATTGTTGTTTTTTATTTATTTTAATTTGTTTATTTAATTTTTTTTTTCTTCACATCCAACAACGAGTGCACTCTCCACTTCAGGATGAGAATGATGCGTTATAAACTAAATCTCTTTATGAAGCTTAGGGAGTGGAAAAAGACCTGTTGTGACAGGAATTGAACCCAGGACCTTGGGATCAGAATGCAGGCATCTTAACCGCTGAGCTATTCAAATCCATTACTATATTATTATTCATAATAATGTTTCCTATTCTTTTTGTAGCCCTGTAAAGCTATGATAGTGTTAAGAAATTGGTGCCTGAAGGCTGTTAAGGACAATAAAGGAGTTTTCGTGGAGGGCCAGCGACTGTAAGTATCCACCATTGATTCGGTTATTATTCAGTTTGACCTGAATAGAGGGGAAATTTCTACCAACCATCATTATATAAAAGAGCATCCCAACAAATTAAATCCAATAAAAATTCTACATTATTACCCAATGGGAATCATGCCTACAGTATTTATGAGCCAATAGGAACATTGCATGTTTATTGTTGAATATTCATTAAATGTAAATATATTAACTTGCAGTGCCCTGCCTAATAAACAATGTAACATTGAACAATAGAGCAATGAAAATTCACAAATTAGAATTAACAAAACATTATATAATTCAGTTTTTATCATCCTTAATTGTAAATTTGTATTTTCTGATTATTCGTTGGCTATAGTTAAATGAGAATGAACCTTATTGTTTTTTAATTCTCTTTTTTAGTGAAGAGGATGATGATGAAGTATACTGGCATAGTTCTGGTATTGTTAAACGAATTACTGCAACACAACTGGAGACTGGCTCAGGATCTGAATACAAACTCATTGGCACCATAGATCAGTTTATGTCTTTAGAGAATGGTGAGAATGTACTGTTTTTTGCTTTCTGTAGTAATTGATACAACTGAGATAAACTCTGAATATCCAATGTTTAAACAGTCTCAAAGTGTCAATTCAAATTGGACACAACCAGCCGCTCCTCGCCCATGGTTTGTTTGGTAGAACCAAGTCTTTTTGGATAAGGACTTAAAATGGAGGTCCAATGGCTCGCGGGCACTTTATTGAACCCATTGCATCTTTCGGAAGAGTAGGGGGTTACCCCGATGTTATGGTTCATTTCAGCCCTCTGTCGTTGTGGGATGATGTGGGAACATTTACCTACCATGAAGCGCCTCTTTGCGGCTGCTAGGTAGTCACAATCCACCGCCATACATAATTCAGCACAATGACGCTGCAAGTTATGGGGTGATTCTCCCACTTTTACCTTTACCTTTATTGTGTACAGTGCATGTATCCTCTGAGCACTGCCAGACGACATCAATGACCATATATAGGCACATCATGACTATATATGGGCATGCAACAGTTTTTTTAACAAAGAAACTTTGATAATCCAGACAGATCTTAAACCCAAATTTCTTTGCTTTTAGACGAGTGTACTTACTCATATTTTTGGACAAATATATTAGTTGACAGCAGTTAGTGTGTTTAACTGGTAACGTTTGCTTTGGTGCAGGTTTTTCAAAAACGAAAATCAAGAAATTCAAAAATGGTTTCCCAAAAAACTGGAAGGAGTTACTGCAGGAAGAATATGAGAGCCAATGGTAGGTTGATTGGTAAATATTTGGGTATGAGGAGCATTTTGCATGGAAGGTCATGATTTTTAATCCCATGCTGTCCAAGGAACTTCACATATATTTCTTTCTCCATCCGGATGTATAAATGGTGGGAAGAGGAGGGCAGGCCTGTAACCAGGGGATTCAGCCAGACCCCCCTTGACCAGTTTACTACTGAGTTAAACTTGTCCAATAGGGAAACCCCCCCCCCCACACTTCACATGAACTTGGTTATGGCCTGGGGGAACCAGTAGGGGAATATATGATTAAGCTCTGTTGCACACAACTCGTCGAAGAAAATGATTTTCTCTGTTTTTTTTTTATTTTTTAACATAATACATTCTAAAACATCTCAGAAAAAATTTCCCAGTTCCTTTGAGGACACATGATCTAGACCCATTGGCATATTCTGGAAATTGTCAAAACCCCTTTTTGAACAGCTGCTTTATATGTGGGTGGTGTGATATGACATCTTGATGTCCATATATGGGCAAATCACATTTTTCACATGAAACGGGATAGTGTGAACAGAGCGTTATGGTTTTAGTTGCTCATTATGTGCATTGGTCAGACAGTAACCATTTTTTGACTTTCATTTTAGTGATTTTACAGTCAAAACTAAAGTAAACAAAAAATCTAAAATGTCTGGAGATGCAAAGGCATCTGGAGACAAAAAGGCATCTGCAAAAACGAAGACATCTGGAGACAGAAAGACATCTGCAAAAACAAAGACATCTGGAGACACAAAGACATCTGCCAAAAAAAAGACATCTTCAAAAACGAAGACATCTGCAAAAACAAAGACACCTGCTGAACCTAAGACACCTGCAGACCCTAAGACAAATGCAGACCCTAAGACACCCGCTGACCCTAAGACACCTGCAGACTCTAAGACACATGTGATTAAAGCACCATTGAATGTAACACCTGTGAATCCTGCTAGAGGAAGTAAGAAAGCCAACACAAGTTGTGAGTTGTTTTTTCTTTTAATTTTTAAATATTGGTAGTATTTTTGGAATCTTACTTTTGATTATGACGTTTATGTTTACCCATTTACATGCTGGGGGACATCAATTATATCTTACATTTGCATTTTTTGCTGGTTTTGATCTAGTATCTAAGTAATAACAATAATATGAACAGATGAATATTTGCAGCATAATCATTGATACAAACTTGCTTTATTGATACTATAAATCTTCATTACATTAAATATTTATAGTGTATTTTTTGTTACCAACAGCATCTAATGGGCAATATTCAACTCTAAGTGTGAAAGATCTGCCATCATCCAGTAGAGGCCGCCTCATTAAACCACCACTAGCCTACTGGGCAGGGCAGAGGTTGCGTAGTATTGATAGATTGAATGTGGTGGAGATCCTACCGGGAACATCTAACCTTATTGGTGCCTCTTTATCGCCGATTTCTTTGAACTTAAGTGAAAAAGTGAGCTGTGTTATTTATTATTCTTTGTTGTCTCATGTGCAGTGGCATAAAGCATGTGAGCTCTTGGTGGTGGGAGGGGCAAAGCCTCGTGTAACCAACCAAATGGGGGCCCCAAGCTCCCCTTACTACTTGCCTACTGCACAGTAATATAGAGCTTTGATCAGGTAGAAAATTAAGTAGGGAGATTACCCATCCCTCGAAGTCTTCTTGAGCAAAAATACCTTCCCCCCCCCCCCCCCCCCCCCCCCCCCCCCACCCCCCCCCCCCCCCCCCCCCCTTGCCCACGGGTCCCATGACTAGTTGTTATGCCACTGCTCATGTATTTGTATTCATTCCATCTTTTCCATTGAAAACATAGGTGAACTGTACATCCTCTTAATGTGATGCAACACACAACCGTTAATTAAAGCTGTTTAATGAATATTATCGTAGTTGCTTGGGTATAAGCCCACATAATGTATAATCCCATGTAGTGTATTAGCTCACCTCCTACTTTATGCCCAATTTTACTAGAAGCCTTTCCACGGGCAACAGCCTAGGGTATAATTTGAAGGAGTAGCTTAAAGATGTATTTTTCCATGCTAAATACCAAAAAAATCATAAAAATATCTTTAAAAATTAATTTACCCATTTTGAAGTAACATAAAGTTATCAACTTGAACATAGAAATGAGTGTATTTAAAAATGTCTACCCATCAATTTACAGCAAAAAATGATAGAAACACTTCCAGTCACTGGAAGTGTTTTTTTATTTTTATTATAATTTTTTGGTTTTAAATTCAATAATTTGTATGCCTTTGCAATATGAGCAAGTTTATTTCAAAATTATTTTTTATGATTTTTTGACATTAGCAATGGACAATACATCTTTAAGCTGACTTTTATATGTGTTCTAAAAAATCTAATATTGGCTTTGAATTAGGCATGCAGTGATGAAAAATTGCCTTTTGATTGAAAATGGGATTCCCTGGGTATGAGCCCACCCCACAAAATCGGCCTAATTTTGTGTTGAAGGAGGCGTGGGCTTATACAATATGAACTATGGTAATATTATTGATATTTGCTTTGCATATCTTTATAATAATCTAGGTCTTATGTAAAATTTTATTCTACAGTACATATAACAAACCTAATTTTTTTTCTAGAAAGGAATAGAAGCTTACAAAAACATTAAAAATTCAAAGAAAACAACAAAGGAGTTGTCAAGTGTTTCGGAAACACCATCAACATCTACTAATGTTAAAGTCTCATCCCCGGCTTCTGATAGCGACACCGTTACAAAACTTCAATCTAATAACCTACGGAGATCAAAAAGGTTGAAAAACAATGCGGAAGAGACTTCAGAAACCAGGGTGGAAGATATCAACGCAATTTCAAAACCCCAGTCACGCAAACAAAGAAAATCTAAACTGGCATCAGAAACCGCTGGTCAGAGAGACACATTTAAAACACCTAATGCTAACAAACCATTGAAATCATCTGGTGAATTTGAAACACCAAAAGGCAGTAGGGCCAACAACTCTATAATCCCTGTAGAAACGAATCATATTAAGAGGAGTAAAATGTTTAAATCAAATGACTTACATGTACACTTTATGCCAACATGCAGTAATTCAACCGTTGCCAACTTGGTGAAAAGCAGTGGTAAATCTGGTAAACCTTCCAGTTCTGACACCCCAAAGAGTAGGCCACGGCGAAAGTCTAGTCATGGAAAAACCAAAAAGCTTGATGAAAACATGAACGACAAAATCACAAACGAACAGGAAGCACACGATGAACAAAGTGATCTTGATCAGCTACGGAACACAAAAGAGAAAAAGAAATTCTCTCCACAAAAGCAAGCACTCCTGAAAAATTCTCCAGCAAAAACTCAACACACAGGAGGATATTGTAATAAGAAGCAAGCAAGTGTTAGTAACAGATTATCAATTGCGGAGGATTATAAAGCTGTTTGGCAACCAAAGGAAATCAATAAACTTCAAAAGTAGGTCAAAGAATTGTTTCGTTTATATCCCCCTCCTCTTAACACCCTTCTCCACTTACTTAACTAACTTCCGCATTTTATTGTGTAGTTTTGTATCCACATTTTAGTATTTGAATATTCTAATATTAAATTACTGTATTCTTAATTTACTTGCAATTCTTTTTTCAGTAAGGTACAGGTATGTCATTTTGCTCATGTTTTTCTCTATGGTGATCCTGCTTTATATTTTAACTTGTGCTACCACTTTATACCTCAATAAATAAATAAATTCTTCTGCTGTTCAGGGGTGGCTGCAGAAATTGCCAATCAGGGTCCGACAAGGGGTAAAACCCAAGGGACCTATTAGAACCTTTAGTCCATCCTTGGTAAGGTTTGATAGGGAGAGTTTTTATGGCTTACTGTAGTATGGCCCAAAATTGTGCTTTTACACCACAATATTGGGGATTGGCAATCAAAATAATATCATCTGAATAGGCAAACTAATAGTTTTGGTCCAGTGACCTTGTCGTAGCATTAAACAACTGGGGTCCAAGCTTGTCTGAAGGGGGAAATTTTTCCCGACCTTCCACTGAGGCTACCATCGGTGTATTTTATTCCACCACTGTATTGTTCCTTTTCTTATTTTCAAATTTAGAGCAATGAAATTATTGCCTCCAACCGCTGCAGATTTTTGGCACAAGATTGCCATGATGGTTGGAACCAAGACAGCTACAGAGTGTCAGGATAAATACCAAGCAGTCACAGAACCCCAACCAGTCAAAAAACAAAGTGATGTTAAGAAGGAGAAAGGGGGTAAGATATTATCATAATGCCACACAGAGTATCATCATAATATGGTGCATGAATGGATATGCACATGTACCTAAAATGTTAATGCATGTATCTTCACACATGGCACATATATTTTCACACAATATATATCTGTCTCTTATACACATCTAGATGTGTATAAGAGACAGCATTGATACAAACCGTCACTGACAACGCCGGGGACGGCAATTCGATTTTGAGATTAATTTTCCGAATAAAATTATACTAAATAACTTCTAATGACGAACTATCGTCCTCAGTTGTTTTTGTTGGTCATTCAAATGTCATTTTATCTATTTTTTCGGTGATATTACCGGTACCATTCTCAATAAGCTATAAAACACCCACATAACAACGTCACGTTAGATCGATCAGTGGGGACGCCGTGGTTTCGTCGGAAGGTATCAAGATGATAAACAGTTTCATTGGACTAAATTCTTGCGTATGTTAACCATCTGCTTACGTACCTAAGATTATACTGACACTGGTTTCAAATGAAATAACTGACACTTGGTTTGTATAAATGTTTTAATTAACCGAGTTGGTTATGGGCCGAGTCGGTTAAGGGCCGAGTTGACAAGGGCCTAGTTGGTTCATCGGCCGATTTGGTGAAGGGCCGAGTCTTTATGGTCCGAGTCGGTTAAAGGGCCGAGTTACTTGAAGCCAGTGGGTATCGGTATAGTCTGTGAACAAAATTTATTACACTGGTGGGTTCATAATTCTAAGAACAACATGAATTTTAAATTACCGATGAACGCCCCGCTTTGAATAAACGCCCACTCCAATAAACGCCCCCTTCTAGAGCCCCATTTGGAATCTCTTCAACCCTCCAAATGAGTGTAAGCAAATCTAATGGAATAAAGATTGGAGTCAATAGCATGAAATACAAATGAAATAAGTACAATAGCACCTACAAAATTTATTGAGACATGTTTTCGCTAGTGTTCGCTAGCTCATCAGGTGAACCAAAGGGGAAGAGCGCCAGCGAAGTTGGGGGGAGGGAGGAATCCCCCGTCGGGGAGAGCTCCCCCACCCCAGTCGGGGAGAAAAAGCACTATTCGTCGGGGAGAAAAAAAAATGTATTTGCTACATATTAGTAGACTGTGTTCAAAGTCGATTAAATAAGCCTTTGAAACCC
>NW_022734284.1:44860-70949 GCF_011630105.1 Anneissia japonica | reverse complement strand
ATAATAAACATTAAATCTAAATTTTTAGTGTGATTGCCATATCCATCAGCATTCAGATAGATGACATCATTCATTCGGCGATACACAGATAACTACTGGTAATGATTAACTTTTACTTGTTTTGTAGCTCCTGTTAAGTTGACGGCTAAATTTGGTACCATGAAGAGAAAGAGGCAAATACGGCAACTCGTAGAGCAGTTTGATGAGGGTTATGAGGATGATCTTTTTGATATGTTGGGGAATCAGACTTCCAAAAAACCCAAGGTATATTAATATTAATAATATTAAATACCATATCAATTCTGTGAGCAACTTACACAATTGATACTTTTTTTTAAACCAAACAATGGAATATCCACCCAGAGTTTTAATCAGAATTTTTATGGAACAATTTGTAATATCGTCTTTTACCGATGTATGTTAGACCTTTAATGATCACAAAAAGAAATTTAGTAAAGTAGAGAACCATATTTGTGGAATTAAAGGCAAAAGATTACTAAGAAAGGGAAAGTAAATTTTTTTTTAAAATTATATAGAAAGATTAATACAAGTCTTAATATGATACAAATAATAAATTAAACTCTGGCCATAATGAGGTTGAATAGAATAGATATATTAATAATGTAATATTAAACAACATTTTAATTAATTATAATTATCATTCACAGATTCCAAATGATGTTGTCACTGATGAGGATGATGATTTGAATGTAGACTGTACCAAGTTTCAAACACCTACTGTGCGTCCATTGAGCAGAATCCCGATGTCCACACAGAAAACACCGCATTTTGAGCTTATCAGTCCTGGCCTGTTCCATTCTATGGACAGGTAGTGTTCTTCATTTATTAAATTAAAGATAACTAACAAACAGTTGAAATTCAAAAACACGTTTGTAACATATGCACAGGCATTGTAGGATGAAAATAATGTTTTATCGTAAATCATGCTCATTTTGAGTCAGTACTATAGTTCTACCATTGATATATGTATTTTAAAATTATTTTGCATCTAGAGAACAGATGGATCCATACATACATCGCATGCAAACTAAAAGAGGGTGTGCTTCAAAATCATTTAAAGTGGTAAGAATAAACAGTACTCTTTGATCAGTGTAATTTTTGTTCATAAGGTTTACATTTTAACGACATTGATACCACGGCACAATTGGTCACTCAGAAAACTCATTTAAATAAGACCCTTTAATTGGTTACTTGAAAATATCTCCAATTAGAAAATATCACTTAATTCTGATTGCATGTTATTATCCTAATCCAATCCATAACTTCCGATTAAAATTAGGAATTTTATTTAAGAATGGTGTAACAATAGCCACTGCCAATGATGACCTTACAGGAAGAGCGTTGTTGTGATGAATGGTTGTTAGCTTCATGAAATCTTGTTGTGCAAATATGATTTAAAAAGATAAAAAGAGCTTTCCCTAATGGTTTTGCGAGATTATCTGGACACATTTGAAAACATTTTTAAAACTATGCCCTCATTAGCTTGCAGAATGTTTATCTGTAAACAGTTTTTATATTAATATGTTGACTACTTTATTAATATTGGGGAGATCGATCTTATTCTAATCTTATTTTGTAAATAAAATAAAGATAAGATTTATTGGTTATCTCTTTTGTAAGAGATCAACACTCATGCAAGAGAGGTTCGACCTGTACAACACTTACAACATTACAATCAAAATATATGAAATTAATTATAAAAGAACAAACTAATGATAACAAACAAAAATCTTCATTTTTTACTTAGTTTAAAAAGTATGTACTGTATAAGCAAAAGAAATATTACAAACACTCATTATTATACAATAATTAAGAAAAAACTTAAGGTAACAATAATAGAACATTTTTTCTTATAGTATTAATTTGAATAAAAGTTGAGCTTAAAAAAAAAATTCAAAATTAAATAAATACGCTAAAATAATAATAATAATAAAAAACAAACAAAACTAAAAAAAAAACCAAACAATAAACCTAAGTTTATATAAATAAAGTTAAATATGGCTGGTAATGTTTTTCATTAGTTGAGTGTTTTGATCCATTGCTTGTGTTATATATATTTTACAATGGTAGTCAAGTGTTTTACAAAGTTCAATATATTGGTAAACATAACATTTGTTAAAATGGGTGATAAAATCAACTGTGGACAGAAATAGGAAGTTAATATGTGTGTGTATGTGTGGTTATTCCTCCGTTAAATGGAGTGGAAGCTTACACCCACTCCTGGTAGCTCAGTAGAACTAGCAACATTTGGAGCAAAGAATTTAACTACTACTCTGATAAATGCATTTAATCTCACATTTCAGAACCAAGAACCCAAGAAACAGAAATCAGATAATTTGTTGGACCAAGTTCTGATTGAAAACAAAGAAAGCATCTTTAACGTCACCGATGGTGACTTGGACGAGGAGGAAGAAAAAGACTATTATTGGTCAGAGGAGGATATGCAATGATTTGCATTAAACATTATCTTTATCCTCAACACTATGAACCTAAATCATCTGTATTAAAATCAGTGTCATAATGTAATAATTTTATACCTTGTTCTATGAATGCGTCACCAACTGATAATGATGATTTTGAATAGAAAGTAATACAAATTTTTTAATAATAATAAATAATTTTATAAAGTGCCTAATGCAAAAAAAAAAATAGCCTCAAAGTGCTGAAGATGCCTGTTTTATATATATTGTTTTTGCCTATATTTATTATATTGCCTATTATCTGTTGCCAGGGGAAATGAATTTTATTAATTTTTATTGAGTCTGTTGCCGCAAGGATATCTGATAAATCTAAATTTCTGTATTTCTTCCTCACTATTTAATATTATGCAAATAATGAATGTTTATGAGTACAATGGAAAAAATATTTTCATGAGTTGAATGGAACAGTCAGTCTTTCAACTCATGAAAATATTCTTTCCATTTCATGAATAAAAAACATTCATTATTTGTTTTATACCTAAAATAGATTCTTGTCATTTGATATTTTAATTTAAAAATGTGCCTTTTTTCTGAATGGACATTTGTGTAATTTGATATTTATGAACAAGTCTGCCCTTTTTACAAATGGAACAGTCCAGTGTCTTTTTAACAAATCAAAAAATTGTAGTTGTTTGAAGTCATATCTTATCCTAGGCGACGTGAAATGGGCAAAAACGGAAGGAAAGAAAATGCATGAATGGAAAGAAATTTCCATGATGAATGAATATCCAATGTCACATGATACGAACTCTACCAATCAAATGACAGGGATCTATTTAGGTGTGTTATAAAAAGCATTCATCAGTCCATTGAAATTGCATTCTTTGTATGACCACCCGGAAGGACTTAAGTGCACCTTATTAATTTTTTTAAAAATTGCAGTCATTGCTTATTGGCCAATAACATTTTTTTTTATTCAATTAAATAGTACATAAATCACATTACATAGAATTGAAATAAACATAACCAAACAACAACAATAATCAATACACTATAGACTGACTGGTACTTGGTGTGGTACAAGGTTCATTGTAATAAACTTAATCTTTATATTTTGTGTGAACACAAAAAAACAAACTTCAGAATAACTTAAAAAATCAAAAACTTTTTCTCAGCCAGTATGAAATGACAATATGAACATTTCATTATTTCTGTTAAAACAGACTTTCATTTGTATAATAGTAATCTTCATATTTTAATTTGCATACAGATTATGTTAAATTTTTACTAACTGGTTAAATGTAAGATAAAAATACTTATCACATGGCTTATCAAGGTACAGTCTAATCCAGTTTTAGAAAGTTTATGGGATTTGCATTATGCTTGCAAGAATCTGTACTGTAAAAACATTAGAAACATGTTTTAGTATTAATATGCTTTTTAGTGGTTGCAGGTTTAGTAATGTTACTGTATCTATTGCAAAAATACATCACAATGTAAATGAAAATGCTGAGTTATTGCAAATTTGTTTGCCTGTTTGGAAGTTTAGAAAAACAGATTGTATAGCCTAGTTTCTCTAAATATGTGAATCATAGGTTTATTATCTGTATTAATGTTATAGTTATCATTTTGTTTGATATGTAGCACTGGATTTTGTTTTTGAAAAATACTTATTGTTGTTTTTGTTGGCATTCCCATCTTACCACTGTTTTAATGGAGCCCAAAGAATCATAAGATTAGCACTTCTGAAGTACAGTACCTAGTAACTAATTAATCCTTGAAGAAATTAGAAAAGACATATTTTTACAATAAGCAGGCTTGTACAAATAGTTAACATTTGTTTGTTGATATTTTTATGAAGTTTTACTAACATTTATTTTGATAAAAGAAATGGAACAATTTAAAGCTAAATAAGGCTCAGCCTACAGTATCAAATTTTCTTTGACAAAAAAAAAACTGTTGTATAGTGATGATGTGCCTGTATATGTTTATAATGTGATGTCATGATGACCATATTTAGGCATGTCACATGATCTTGTCAAATAAAATTTGATAGTTGGGACAGGTCTCAGCTTATATTGCCTTGCAACTTGACTCAACTCAACTGACCTGTGGCACATTGCGAGCAACCGAGTCGTGCGATTTGAGCGCTAGTTGCTCTCTGCGATTCAAAGCACCTGACAAACGATTAAATTGTCATGTGACATTAGTAACCCAATAACGCTAGTCTATTAATTATCTAAATCAAAATTGTATCAACATTTTGTAGCATTGCATGGCAACAAGTTGTAGATAATTTGCATTATTTCTACTAGATTGCATTTGACACGAGCAGCGGTACTGGCAACTAATTCTGGTAAGTTGAGTTAAGTTGCAGGGGCACATAAGCTTAGTCCAAGACATTTACAAAATTTGATGCCGTTTGTATTATATTTATATTTTTAGTTAAATAGGTTATAGGTTTTGGTAATGTTACCAGTTAAAATATTTGGACAAAATAAAATATGGTAACTTGTTAATTTCCGTTCTATTATTTACTTAATGCTGTGAACAGGCGATAATATATAATTATGCATATATATCTTATCTACATGCTATTTATATATTTATATACACTATGATTAAAAATAAATAAAAAATTGTAAATAAAACAAGAGATGTAATTGTACGAGAGATTATAACTAGATAAGGAAAGTAAAGATTAAACAAATACATCCAAAGAAATATAATTAACTTGATTTCAAAGTGGCAGACACAGACATTCATGACATTGTAGACAGTTGATGACTCTTCAACAACATGAAGGCAACAACACGGAAGAAGTACTGTATAAGTAAATCGTGAGGTTATCATCTTGTCTGGGAATGAAAAAATGTTTAAGAAAATATATCACAGGTTTATGTTCGTTTAGGCCAACAATATCTTCATCACAACAGTAAAAAAATTAATTAAATTGTAATTTTATTGCAAGTCTATGACGACTATCAGATAAATTGTGCTTCTGAAACATATAACCCTATCACTAAAACACCACCACCACCCTCAGCTACTAAGAGAATACCACGTCGAAAACACTGACTGCAGTGGCAGCTTTAGGGCCCCCACTTTTGGAAAGTGTAAAAAAAAAAAATTAATAAAATAAAAGGAAGAAAAAGAAAAAAATTTATTGCCCAAAATGCCTCAGAACGTTATTCTCGGGTGTCTAGAAAACAAAAATTTTGTGGGGGTATTCTCCGGACCCCCTAGGGTGGATCTTGATCAGTCACACTTTTGCGGGGCCCGACCTTTCAGACATCTCTGGATCGGCCCCTAGATGGATGGATTCAATGGTGTACAGTCCAAAATGTCGATTTGTCAGATAATGAAACAGACAGGATCATTTTTGTGCTGATGTCCAATAAGCTTTGTTTCACACTGGTATTTGTTTATGAAACACACTTCCTCTTCACATTAAAACTGCCATAAATGTTGCCATACTATTATTATTATCATTATTATTATGGAAATTAGACAATGTAGAAATTAGAAAACAATTAAAAAAACGATTTTAAGGGGAAAATAACATGACATTCAGGAGAAAATAACACAACACACAGGTCTCCCTCCAATTAAAGACCACTTTTGGGACCAGGGCTTTCATGGTCTTTAGAATAATAAAGATAAAAGAAATTTGTTAATTTGGGACCACAGGAAAGTGGTCTTTAATTAGAGGTGGTCCTTAATTGGAGGGGTCTTTCATTGGAGGGAGACCTGTAATTATTATTAGTATTGAAGAAAATAGCGCCACAGAACATCACTTTATGTGATGGAAATTGGCAATATACAAGTTATTATTTCGATTGATCGGTTTCTACACTCCAGCAATTTGAATGAAAATGTATTGATTAGGCCTACCATTAGGAAGTTGTTTAGACATCACAAAATTCAGTGTTGGAGATTTCATGGGGCTAGGGGCATCCCCCTACCAAAATATGAGTTGGTCATTTCAGTGGTTCAATTCACACAAACATTTTTAATGTTTGTGTGAGATGTTTTTTTTTTTGTTTCAAATGTTTGATGAGCTGGTAAAAAAGATAAAATTATTATGGACAGGACTACAACCTAAGTGTAAATTGGTAGGTATTTTTTCCATGTTTTATATTTTAGTTATTCTGAGTTGGAAATCCTGTTTACACCATGACACCACATGGAATAGGACTAGGGCTTGGATGCAACAAGCAATAAGGTTGCTCTCTACTGGAACTGGGTAGCAAGGTGTCTATCCCCCTAAAAAACACAACACTCGGCACTTAGGCATACACCAAAGGTCTATAAAACCAGGCTACTGAAGAAAATGAGCAGCAGGAAAGCACAAGCTACAATTTAGACTGAAGTTAAAAATGCACCAATCATAAATAATCTTCTAAAGTGTATCATTTTATTGTCAGTATCAAACAATCCATGCTTATGCAAAACAATCAGATTAAAAAAATAAACAAATAAAAAAAACTAATCAAATATAATAAACCTGCCAATATAATTATTATAATAATATAATAATCACAGATACATTAATACAATAACACAATGTATACAATCTCACATGAAATAGTAATGCTCAAGGGATCTGATATTAGTCTCATATATTAACATGAAACATAGGCAATAGAACTGATATTAGTCTCGCACATTCTTATGCGAGACAGGGATTCTTTGAGTGAATTTCCAAATAAGTACATCTGTTTATTAAAAATATTAGCATTTGTTATGTAATCCAAATTGTTTGCGATTTCTCCTTGAAGGTGTAACAAGCAATAATTCTTGGAATGACGCTTTAGAAATAGACCGATTCATGGAGGTACATTACTAGCTCCAAGAGTGAGTCATTTTCAGTGGTAAATGACCATTTTCTGAGCATTACAATAGAACATTCAGTGGCGCTATTTGCCTGCTACCTGTCTTTTGCACATTGGGATAAGAACATTTGGCAAGTTGAAATTATGTTGTCACCATAATTATATTCTTTTCATTAACAATTGGGACTTCTTAGTTATTTAACATACAATTGTAATACCAAAACAATATGGAACTATTAATAGATCCTTGTTATACCCAAGACAGAAATCTAACAGATTTTCAGCTCATCACAGAATATGGTATATCAACAAGACAATGGCTTGTGGTTAATCACATTTAACTTTATGCGCATTCTGATGAAATAGTTAGTTACAATATTGTAACTTGTCTGAGTTTTTCATTTTTTATCTCTAGCACAACTGTTCCTTTGTTGCGCAATATAAATGCAATAAAATTAGCATGTTAATAATACTACCAGAGGTAGATCCGGAATTCTTCAAATGAGGTGAAGGGGCACAACAGTTTCAGAATAGATAAGTGAGTATCACAAAACATTGATATGCATTGAAATTTTTAACATTTTGTGGCAAAACGGGGGGGGGGGGATGTCACCCCAGCACCCCTACTAATATGAAATGAGAAGATTTGTTCTATGTAACAACATCAAGCTAAAAAATATTTTAGTACAAAGATTACTGTACACCACTAAAAGTTTCCACACTGACCAGGATATAAACCCAATCCCATAATCAGGGGAACATTTGGGGGCGGGGGTGGAGGGTGCTGAGCCCCACCTTTTAGGAAGTTAAAAAAAAAAAATAAAAGAAATTATTGATCACCCAAAACGCCTCGGAGTTTATTCCTTGGCGTCTAGAAAACAACAATTACATAGGGTAATGTATATCTGAAAAATAGCAGGTTAGCTTCTGGGCTTATAAATAAGAGGATCATGACAATTTCTTAGTATTGATGAGGCTTAAACTCAATGGATGGGCTTAAACCTGAGTCAGTAGGATATGCACAGTTCAATGATGTAAACACAAATTAATGTACTATAATTAACAACAATTTCACATAAAATTCTCAAACTAAATTGCTTTCCAGAAGCAAACACAAAAAGAATTAACTCAAGAATACTTTGAAAGCATAAAAAGGAAATCCTAAAAACAAATAGTGATTCTTGCGCAACAAAAACAAAGTTGTAAAAGAAGCCACCATCCAGAAACATTTTTAAAAATTATTATTATTAACATTTACGTTTTATATTATGCAATAGAAAGTAGGTATGACTGGAAATATTCAACTACCATGAATTACATTATCAAATTTATCCATATAATTATAAGTAAACATTCATGAACAAAGAATAGTTTCACATCTTAGCCAATCCCATATGCTCATGTAAATACTGAAAGCGAGCCCGCATTAATACTGTTATATATTGTGATTACATTAGACACGACCTCTGACCTTTAAAATGCTTGCCTATCACATGATCATGTGGGATAGCAAATTTATTCTAATTAAACATAAATTGAGGGTTCCTGCCCTCCATAGCAGATATATATAATAATTTTGATAATGAAAATATCTTGGCTCAAGAAAGAATTACTTATATGCTTACAAGAATTCCGAAGAGTTAATACTATAGTATTGTACATGATATCAATTGCAACATTACAATATTATGCTTTAACAACAATGGCAGATTTATAGAAAATATGGATGCTCACCCCCTCACTTATAGCAGGTTTTTTCTAAAACTATGGCCATGCCCCCTAATGCCCCTAGATTTACACTCTTGCTTTAAAAATCGATATGCAGTAGGACGGCAGCTAATAATGTCCAAGTTTTAAATGTCCAATATCTTATTTATATTTTATTGTAATCCTACAGGTGTCAAATGTCAACCATCTTGATTGCTCATGTGTAAAACACTAATTCATAGATCTAGTTCTCTGATAAAACATGTAAATAATACACCAGTAATAAAAACTTAAATTTACTAGTTTGTTTTGAAAGTTTGACCATCCCATCTAGAGAGGGCAGTAGATACAGCCCAAACATCAATGAAACTGTAGTCTTCTGAAAAATTAATATTTCTTAAGCTTAGGGTTGAATTGCGCAATGACTAATAACCACAAACTGTTGTGTAAACGAGAGGTATTTTACCAAGTTTTACTGGCTATACATCTGCCTAATATTTTTCCAGGACTGGCTGGTGCACAAAGCATTAAAAAGAATACAGTCATTGCCAGGCGTCATAAAAATATTTTACCAGGACTGGTTAGTGCACACATGGGCGTCGACTGGTGGGGGTCAGGGGGACTTCGTATTAATTGTCTTCCCCACACCCACTAATAACCATTCTTCTATTGTTAAAACCCTGCTTTTTAATGGGGTGGAAAGAAGAGCAACAATTATGAATGACTCAAATAATCTCATTTAAAAACATATAACATGAGATAATCAATAGGTAATAAGTAAGATAAATCAATATTTTTATGAATGTTATTCTGCACAAAGTATTTAAGTGGGCCACTGTGTCAAGATTAAGAGATAAACTGATACACTTTTTATGTTTAATATTCTGAAAACCTAGTGTGGAAATAAATGTTAATTGTTAATGTTACCCCTAAAGCCAATTAAATGTGATAAAAGGCTAGAGCGATGGATGGAGCTTCTGGGGCTTTTCCTCTGGACTCCATCAGGGGCCCTAGCCAAAGCTTGAGGGCTGTAGCACAAGGGTTTCTTCTTTCCCATTTATCCCCCACCCCAATCTCCAATACCCACAATACACAGATCGACGCCCTTGGGTGCACAGAACCTGATTGAGAATTATTGGTGTCTAATACGCAATTTCTGAAAACCACCAGTCTATGAAATTGAACTAAAACTTTTAGCAGTGCCATCCTTATACCACAAATTATTATTTTATATAACATATCCATGTAATAGTTTCATATATTAAAGTCCACGTTCATAATTTGTTATAGTTCTAAATTGAGATTGAAATTTAAGACCTTCCATTGTGACCCAACAGTGACATCAAGTTAATTTCAACACAGCAAAATACAACCAAGTTTCAACCATTTCCATGCTACTTGGCATGGTATTGTCGAAAAGAATTGGAACCAAGCTAACCAAAGTACTACTACCACTAGTACTTATACTACTTACTACCAGGGGCGGATTTGTGGAAGGAAAGGAAAAATTGATCACCCGAAACACCTCAGAGGGTATTTTTGGGCATCTAGAAAACAAGAATTTCGTGGGGAATTCCCCCGCTCAACCAATTTTGGCACTCCCCCCCCCCCCTTTTCCACATCTCTGAATCCGCCCCTAACTACTACTGTATTTTCTAGGTCCTAGTTATGCATTCCAATTCTGTAGTAACACAATAAAGAGTACTGGCAAGTGAAAACAGAAAACATGAATAGATAATATCAAACTTGTTATTATTTATATTCAGAATATAAGGAATAATGCAAGAACATAGTACACCAAAGTAAATAAGCATTGTTGGGGTTGGAGAGGGGCCAGACATTACGATGAATATGTAAACAAATCAAAGGGTATAACTGTATTATGAGAAGTACTTTGTGAAGTAAGGTGTATATTATTTACAATGTAATCATAATTAAGTATGCTGACAAAACAGCAGGAAACATACCACATTTTTTTTGTATGTGGACAAAAATAATAATCATAAATGTGCAACAAATTAATGTTTATTTAGTAAATTGGGAGATAAATCTGTAGTAATTACCTGTAATAATACAGTATTTAACATTCAAAATATTTTGAAAGCAATGCAATAAAACCATTTTTTATATTAAAATCACTTTTCAAAAAAGTATGAGAGTTGGCAGCGATATTACCCATGGTCACTATTTCCATAATTTGGTAACCATGCAAATCTCCACTGCTCCCTGGGAGCTCAAGTATTTAATGCCACATCAACCCTACTAAATACGCTTCTATACTTCTTGGTTGGGAATAAGTGTAGGCATGCTCTGCTCAATAACACAAGTGGAATCATGCACAAAGCATAACCTACCACACACATTCTTAGAGGCAAACCACCTCTCCAAAAAACATAATACCATATATAAACAATATAGTATGATTCCTGATATCATTATACGTTCTTAATACAAATATGAAGCTTTTGAGAGGGTACATCTGAAAGGGAAATTAAGTTTCCTATGGTCACTTAAGTTACCATTAATAAAACCTGCATTAAAATAATTATAATAAACTAGCATATCAAGTAGAAAGTACTTTTCCACATCAAAAATCTTTCAATTTGTATTATTTCAACATTACACAATAAAAGAAACACTTTTTACAACATTTACCATTTATAATATATTTATCACATACAATCCAATTACCAAGTTAAATATACAACCAATATGAGTAATAAGTTTACTATTTATGCTAGCTATAAATTTAATAATCATCTTCAAAAACACAATCATCACACATATCGGTTTCAATCGTTTCTACTTTAGTATTTATCACTAATATTTATTTATTTTTTTTGTAAAAACAAGAATCTCACAGTCATTATTTAAATTGTATTATTCCAAAATTGTTCAAATGAATGAATAAAAAACAACCAAAGAAATGTGACAAATTATTACAAAACTTGTAGCATTTTCGTAAAATGCAATAAACATTTGTCATGTTAATATTGGTTGGGACTTTTTAGGTTTATCACATTCATATAGAATATTATTATTTTTAAAGGTTGAAATAAAATATGTATAATTATTATGATTACTCTGCTGGTAAAGCAAGTCTAAATTTTAATGAAGAGTTAATGAATAACTTGGAGATATTGACAAATGCAAACTTTGAATACCTAGGCTTCCACAAACTTAACTGGGAGAGAAATATGATAAATAAGTGGTGGAAAGGCGGGAATGCAGATAGAAAGAACAAAGAATAAAATATGATAGAAGAGCAATGACATGGGAAATAGTTATAAAAATGAAGAAGGGATTGTGATAGAAGTGCAAAGGTGGGAATTATGACAAAGAGAAAAATTATATAGTAATACAAAAAGCAATGGAGTGACAAGAAGCAATAGGTAATGGGGGACCAATGCAATATCAATTATAAAGAATGTTTATATTAGATATTAATGTCATAACATAAAAATCACAAGTAATAAATAATACATCGCTATGCGAAGGTAAAGTATGATTTTTTTTTTTGCCAAGGTTGCCTTGTAATAGGATTTAACATTTTTACTGGTTGTTTTTTTTTTCATTAAGTGTTAAAATATTTTATAGTTTAGAAATATTTATATTTCTATTGAATTATGTCAATTAACAGTATATTTACTGGTATACATAAAACTGAATTTTGTTTGGGCATAATAACACCAGAATACATTGATTTTTTATTCTCAAGGTTAGTAACCAACTTGCAGATTATCATATTACATACTAAACTTGATTGTTAAAGGAAATTTGCAACTGAAAAACGAAATGTGCATTTGGGTCTTTAGCAACAGGAATACAGAAAATAAAAATATTATGCAATCGCTCACAAGAACAAGCTTCCTCTCATTGCCATGGCAACATACAAAACATTCAGATACGTCAGCACATGGCTGTGTTAGGCCACAGATGAAAATCTTTGCTTTGGATGCGAGGGTCAGAATGGCCTCACCTGCGACCGATTCTAGTATCATGAAAATTTCTGAACACATTAAAAACTTTTCTCGCTCCCTTGAAACTTGTCATACGTCTACAACCATCTTCTTGTGAATATCCATAGTACCAACAATCTGGCAGAAAAAAACAAATAATAATAATAATAATAATAAACTTTATGTATAATTGATGAGATTGACATATAACTACCAACTCCCTCAAATCCATCTGCCTAACTGGTTATTAAACAGTATAATCTATTCAAGAAGTTTGTGATTAGTCATCAACCAGGTATAATATATTCAGGTAGTTTGTGATTGGTTATCAACCATGTATAATACATTCAGGTAGTTTATGATTGGTTATCAACAAGGTATAACACATTCAAGTAGGGTGTGATTGGTTATCAACCAGGTATAACACATTCAGGTATTTTGTTATTGGTTATCAACCAGGGATATTTGGTAAGTTGAACTTGCCTAAGTCGAATCAAAAATTCCACTGAGATATCGTTCGACTTAGATAAAATTCGACTTACAGATTGTTATAATGGAATACACAACAATTTGGCTCTGATGACAGATTATCAATTTCATGCAGTATCAACATTAAACGCTGTAAAATTCTCTCTAAAAGCACTTGCTTTGTCAATAATTGTGTGTGGCTCAAATAGTGTACATGAAATTTTAATTAATTGGAATGCGACTTACTCCACAAAATTCTTCGTATGAAATCTTTCCATCTCCATTCTTATCGGCATTGATTATTGTTTTATCCACAATCTGTTGAAGCTGCGTCTCTTTCAAGTTGTTCCCAACCATCATCTTCAAAACGGCAAAGAGTTCTCCGTTTGAAATAAACCCATCTTTGTCCATATCGTAAATTCTAAAGGCAACTGCAAAGAAGAAAATAAAAACAAAGCATTCCAATGTTACTTTCAAAAATTTCATTCTGATCTAGTACCGCCCTCTATAATCCAACTCTCAATACAAGGCTTAAGCTATATTCGTATTGAATACAGTATAATGTTGACAAAGATGAATGGTTTACTCTGCTGTATCATACCACTGTTGTACTTTAACACACAGTGGTTTTATGGAGATAATATTTACCTATTTATTTATTCAAATGTACGAGCACAACATTCTAATTGAAAAAAACATTAAATTATTATATTACTGCATTCAAATGTAAACTACTGTAGTTCAAATTCCAAATTTGTAACCGTGTAATAATAAGTAGAATTGCGTATCATAGAGGAAATTGTTCATAAAATACGAAACATTAATGCTTGAAAAAAACACTAGCCTAGAGATGTCATTGTTGTGCGCAATACATACTGTACAACTTGTTTCCACCTTTTGCACATTAATTGAAAAAAGAACAAGCAAACCATGCACTAATAAAAAAAATTAGAGCACGGTTGGGAATAGGAAAATAACATTGAGAGTTACAGTGATGACGTCACGAATGATTTATAAAATGTTCTATTATGCACAATATCTGACAGATCACAGTGGTCTTTTCTGCTCAGAAAAAATGCCCAGGTCATTCATCATGGGCACGATTCACTTAGTTAAACCATGGAGGTATAAAAATGGTTAAATTTAAACACACTGCATCATACGATGTTGACAAATCTATCACTCTATGAGCGCTTGACTACGCAGACCAAGTGGAATGTCATTCACAACAAAGCACATTATTTCACGTAATGAACCTTTATGGGAAAAAAAATGGAATAAATATAAAGTGAATATATAAATTTTGGCTTGGCATACACTTGGGCCGCATTAGCAGTGACACACGAGTACAAATTCATCCTCATTTAATAGTAAATGCTATTCACAACCGGTCATGCATTGTGCACATATTAAAATATACCCCTATCCTTATAGTGATCCCAGGGACTACACATACATAATGTGAAATGATGCAATTCTAAGTCGATTTAAAAGCTAATACGTAGTTGGCCATTTGCAAAAATGTGCTCAATATAATGGAAGCAAACAAATTAAATTGTATGATTGGAGAGTACATCAAGTTGGTACAGCACACAGAAATTTGTACTCAAACTCACTGGTACAAAATATATATAAATATCATTCAATTAGGTATGCACATTCTAAGAGCTCAGAAATATTCACTATTAATTTATTTCTGTTGACAACTATATGTGTTTTTAATTACTACAATTAATAATTAATTCAAACTAGGGTATATTTCACACATTTCATATTATTATAAGCCATTTGATTTCTAAATGACTCGTCTGAAACTAAACTATTTTCACATCCACACAATTATTCAACTGTATTTTGTGAAGTAATTAATTTGATATTAGTAAAAATAATTATTTGCTCCAAATATTTTATTGACTTCTTTAGATAAGGAATTCCTGAAGTAAGACTCCACAGGGTAATAATATGTCCCAATGTACAAACGACTCTACCATGTGTATGGAATTTATCTTAAAGTACCATATAGATACTGTACTTCCATATTCACATCCCTTTATAAGAAAATGTCCCAGTTTCACAGGGATACATACACATTATTGATACTTCCAAGAATATGAAAGTTCTCCTGGGAATGTACACTATCCCATCTAAAGACAATACTGACAGACACTCCCTTGTGTTATAGACATTTCTGCACTCATCTGTAAAAGTTCACTACGACACAGCTCATGTTAATAAAACATTAGTAGAAAGGGCTGCCTGTCTTCTTACTGTTTATAGTTCAGACTAACATGACATTTCCAATACACTGAAATTTCACCATACCCTAAGGTATATAATTATATATCAACAAATTGTGGATATTCCATGGGTATGGCATTTGCCAATGAGTATTCCATAGAATATAGAAATTCTATAGATGATGGACATGCTGCGGCATTTACACTGTACACATACTGTAACTATTTGCATATTCTCCTACTAATCTGTTACGATGTGCAAAGGGTATTAAGTTTCAATCTCCATTCCATCATATTGGTCTACTTATTTTGTTGGTTATTAGATATTCTGTGTCTTAAAGCATACTTACATTTCAACTTTGATTCTTTATCACCTTTGACACTGAACTGAGACACACCTTGGATAAACTCTAAAAAAAAACAGAATGAACATTATTAAGTCATGTGATTAATTATATATTCAAATAGTTCTACATAATTCTCTATATAGCAATATATTTTTCATCCAGTTTACATGGTGGAATCAATAATTTTGCAGACTCATTGGGCTGTATGCATACAGGTATGGGCAGTAACACTTGTAGCTGTCGTAAAAGAGCCACTGACAAGAGTCAGTAGTATCCAACGGAAGTATCAGGGTAAAACCTCCACTGCCAAAAAAAAAAAACAGAGTTCTTTAAGTGCACACCAGTCAGTTGTATTCAGATATTAATTACTTTGAACAAGTCAAGTAAGTAAAATAATCCCCCATAGCATATTATTAAGCCTATAATTGTTATACATGCCTGAAAATCTTACAATGTATTTTGAAATGACATTTAATAATTACATAAATCACTATCATTACTAAATTTTGTTCAGTGTACAACATCTTGCAATGCATTCTAGGAAAATAATCACGATGATCATATTGGTATTCATTACAAGAGAATGCTCATAACATGTTAACACCTCCGATTATACATTCAACATTTCCAGAATAAAATAGTCCAGACTTTAAGGCTGCCAGTCTAAGTGATCTTTTAAGAGGAAACGACTTAAAAAAGACTAGCCTATCAGGTGATTAACATCTTCATGTAAGAGAAACCAAACTAACTTATTGCTTCACTGTGTTTGCAATGCTAATAATATGTTCACTTTAAATCCAATATACTCAGCTATAATATTTATTGCAAATACACGGTATGTTTCATAATAATTAATTCAAATATATTCATGAAAAATTGTAAAATTCAATTCAAATTTCAACAAATAATTTACAATTCATAAATAATATCATACAAAATTTTAAAATATATTCACTATATTACAATTTGCAGTTAGATTAATTTATATTTCACTTTATAAACATTTCATTTAATGATATATTTCACTTATTTTATTTTAGTTTTAATATGTGACATATACAAATATATGAAATTCAATTTAATATATATATATATAAATAATTTTTTCAAATATTATAATGTGTTATTAAATTCATAAATCACTAAATTACTTAAATCTTTTCCTTTACTTTCTAATGATATAATCAAATATATTCTATCTGCATAATGCGATGTTAATTCAATTACCAATTCATTCAGAATTACAGTCAAAAAATGTTTTCTTTTTTCAAATATTCAAACAAGAATCTAAATTTTTTACTTTGCATATTGGTTATGAAACCAGACTATATCTTGAGGACGTGGGTTTGATTCCCACCTGAAAGATTGTATTCAGGATAGGCTAAAGATGCATCAATATTTTATCAGTTCTCCAAATGCAGATTGTAATCTTGAGGGTACAGTACATTGATATTATAAATCACAAATCAACTTTTAAATGCCAAGGCAAGTTAGTGTTACATGCTGGCCTTAATACTGTATAAAATCGAGTCTGTCTGCCTATATGTTTATGCTCGAGCACGGCCACAGTTGTTTACTTACAATATTTGTCGATATATCTTGACGATTGGCAAAGTATTACTGAATTTTAATTGGAAACAGAAATTTGAAGAATGAAAACAAAGAATAATGAATATGATAAAATGATACATCAAATGAAATTGCTTTATATAAAATTACATAAATAAGATATATGTTGAAGCTTGCGGTACACCACGTAAGTAGTTCTGAAAAGAACTGTTGTTGTTGAGAAAGTCTCGACGTTTCGATTGAGATGCTTCTATCATCTTCAGGAGAATAATATCTGCAGACACTCCAAACAGGGAAATACTTATATGTTTGGGTAGAGAGGCTGGATGGTGGTAAACTGACCAATGGGTGAAAGGCTAAAATATAAGCTGGATGGTGATTGGATGGATAAACTGACCAATGAGAAGACTGCTAGTGAGAGGCTAAAACAAAAGCCATTGTTCACGAAAACAAAACAAAAGGGGTGGGAACGCCCAAACAAAGGCACGGTTCCAGGGCGGGAAAGTGGGTGGGAACGACCAAAAACAAAGGCATAGTTCCAGAAGGCGGGAAATGGTGGGGCTTCGCTAGGTCCGAATAAACATGGACAGCCAAATATCGCTAATGAAAAATCCGATGTCTTGATGTACAGTATTGTGTTTGTGATATATATATATATTATTTCTTCACCATGCAAACCTTTAAGCAATAGATAAATAAGAATAACTAAGGTACTGTACAGTATAATTACGTTTAAACTTGCCTAAGTCGACTTTGCTAACTCAAATAATTTCAAAAGTCAATCTTATTTTATATGCCAAGTTGTTGTGTTATCCATCAATTAACGATCTGTAAGTTGAACAAGTTTTCAATGCCATTTTGGATTCGACATAGGCAAGTTAAACTGTATTTACTTAATACAAATGCTTTTTTATTCATTTAATACAATACTATGTAATAATTTCACTTAAATTGTTTGTAATATTCAATTAATACTATACTTCTACAGTACTATACAATAATTTCATTTAAATTGTTTGTAATATTTTGTCCCATCTTTCAACTCTTCTTTTGTCTCCTTTCCTTTGTAAACTTTTTTGGGCTTTGTCCCTTCACTTGTCATTTATTTTAAGAATTACTCTTTAAGAATCCTAAGGAGTTTTCCAAATGTTTTCCTTTTATCAATTGTTGTAATGCTTTTTATATGTGATTTTAGAATAATATTAGAATACATTGACCTTCTTCACATACTTTCTCCACATAATGTACAAAGATGAAAAAAATGGATCAATATGACTATAGTATGAACAAAATATGGATATAATACTATGCAGCGATAATGCTTTACAATAATAATTACATTATAAATGGTTGATTGCTTTGTGCTGCTCACCTTTTGATAACCTCCTTTATATTACATTCATCCTTGTTAATGAATAAATTTGAGTAGTGAAATAGAGTATAAATTTGCTTTTATAGTTTTCAGTACGATATATGATTAAAAGATACGACTGTCTGTATTTTTGGAAGTGTGACGACACAAAATAAAATATAATTACTAAATTATTACCTTGCAATTGTAAATTTGGATTGAGAAAATATTTCCCTCACTGATACTGAAGAAGCACATAATATTGTTTTATATAGTATTTCCTTGCATGACCTATGGGTGGGTATTTAGGATTGTCAGAGTCAATGTTTGCCATTCAGCAAAATATTGTTTGCATGATTGATGTCTCATTTGAAATTAATAACATATTTGATCCTAGATTAATTAAATTTTTAATGTCTTATCAACTTCTTTCACATTGCAAAACAAGAGCCTTTTTATACATTGTTTGGCGAACACTAATAGCGAACACTACAACAACAGTGTCAAGTCAAGAAATCAATATATTATTTTGATTTTTTATTCCTTCCTCCTCTAACAATCATAAAAAAGTAAGTTTGCAAAACAAGGTATTAAACAAGTCTCGTCTTATGTAAGGCCCAATAATAAAAAAATTATTAGTTTATCCCCCTCGCGCGCATGTCTTCTGGTATTGGTTTTATATTTATTTATTTATTTTTTAACATTTTTTTAGTAAATAGTGGATGTTGTTTGTATTATATTATTATATTGAATATCAATGCACCAGCAAGGGTGATATTTGCCTTCAGCAAAATAAAAAGCCTCCCTCCCTCATCACTTTTCCAGCCTAAATATGGCGATAACCTAATAATTTTTTTTATAAGGCCTAATAAATGTTGGAAAAACATTAAAAATTAAATTAAGACAATGAATTCTTCATTTAGGATCAATTTAGGATCAATTTCAAATGACACATCAATCAATCAATTAATTAAACAAACACTAATGAGTTTTAAAGATGCTGCATACACACTCACGATATTAAACAGAACTGGTGCAAGTTAAATTCCAGAGGAAAACAATACATTCTGAAAATTCTATTATACAAACAAGCAATAATTTCTATGAACAACAGACTACAGGGTCAAGGCGAAATGTTATCCTAAATGCTAGCATTATAAAACGATTTCAACTGGAAACCCTGTAGTGCTAGGCCTGAAAACCATAATCCATGTGGCTATTCCAGCCCTATTCTGATATATAACTGCAGTGCTTGCAAAACTTTTTGAGTGTGACACTCTCTTCAGGGACTAACTGCATGTGCAAGAATTAAGTAATGGGGGACCTTAGCCTAAATATATAGGATAACTTTCCCCACAGAAAAACAACTTGGTTGATCTAACAATTATCCTATTGTATTGATATTATATTATTTGTTTAATTACAACAAAGAATATTGATGAACTTGGTTTGTTTTAAATGCGTCTTACCTGACTGGGTTTCTTGCTATAGGATTAAAATAATAAATATAAATATAAAAATTACCTTTAAAATCCACTTCTCCGTTTCCATCCTCGTCGAATATGTCGATAACCCTTTGAACAAGGGGGTTCTGTTGCAGTTCTGGTAGTGACATGAACTCATCTATGCTCAGGGATCCTGAGTTATCAAGGTCCAATTTCTTGAATCTTTTCCCTAACCGTTTGATTTCATCTGCATCAACTGTAAATAAAAGCAAAAAACCTCTGGTTAAATCGCATTATTTTTTAAACATTTATTACATTTGGTATGAGGCTTGCGGTACTCTGATCACTTGGTTAGATGAATCTGTTTAATGATCAATCGAGGTTTATATGAAGTTTGCAGAGTAGGTTCTCAAGTTCTATCTACACTATAAACTGTAAACTATCAAATTTCCTGTGACAATTGGATCTGCTTTGTCCATATGGAAATATATCAATCATAATAAATACGGAAAATCACAGGGTTTTATAACTTAAAACCTAAAAAAAACCCTTAAATCCTAAAAGCTTAGGGACTAAAGTAGTGTTCCTTGTAGTCATGAGAAAAAACAAGCTTGTTTCGACAGGATTTGGACCCAGAGCCTGAGATTCGAAGGCAAGCATCGATAAGCTACAGTCCTAGTCTTTTTACAATGAATATTATGACTGACTTCATTTATTATTGTTGAGTATACTTACAATTGGAGCACATCTCCATCGGTAATGACCCTTCATTCCCCTGTGAAAATAAACAGTGATTAAATAAATAATGTGCAAAAATGGGGAATTTAATAAATCTCATTTTATGATAATTTTATTTTAATTAAATTTAAAAAGAAAAAATATTCTGATGTACGTACTTGCTCTCTGGGTAAAAATGTTGAATATGCATTATAGAAGACTTTTTATTAACTACTTTTTGAATTATTGTTGATGACAACAAATTTAGATTGTGAATATTAATCTCTGCTAAACGCTGAATTCTGTTTCTGTTGTACTGATCAGTACATGCTTAAATCGCAAAGCAAATGCATGAGGGAATAATAAATGTATGCAAATTGTTTTGGCTATGTTGATGATGTGACTAACATACAAAATAAATACCACCACTATTAAAAAAACTAAATAGATTCTTGTGATTTGGTTGGTGGATTTATTTCATTTTATTTTTATTTTATTCAATTTCCAGGTAAACCAATTACACAAGATGAAAGCTCTAGCGGAAATATAAACAGTACCCTGGGGACTGCCAAGAGTGTGAAACACTATCAGAGTGGCTCTCCAATACTGTACTTAATCAAACTAAGACACAATACAATAATAAAATACAAATTTAAATTTAAAATAATTTATGTTAAAATATTAACAAAGTTAAAAATGACAAATTACAAGATTTTAAAATTTGATATAAATAATTATTATTAAAAGCAATTAATTACTCAATTCAAATTGCACGAATAGAAGAATGAAGTGCTGTGCTAAAACTCTGTCTTTAGTTAAAATTAAGTCTCTGACTTCAGTTGATTTAACATTGACATGCGACATTGGGTATTTATTGGCAAAATAAATATATTTTGATTTGCATTACTACTGTTCATAAATATTTACTTCAATTTCTATGCAATTTTGTTTTATTCATTTTTTCCTATTGCACAATGAATGGCACCTTTTTTTTTTTAAAGGTCCCAGACCCTCAAATCCTGTCTATGAAATGGCACTGCGCTAAGAAAGGTATCCCAATTAATAATAATATAATGGTCGACTTATAGAGTGAATTTCATAGAGACCTCTACGCGATTAACATAAATAAGAATGCAAATTATAATGATACTTAACTAATCCTACTCCTTAAACTAAGCATGGTTTGGCCGTTGGCTCAGAGGAGTTCATCCACCCTTTGTTCAGCTATTTTTCTTAATGCTGCTGAATGACCATTCACCCTCCCATCCAAAAGCCGCTAAGGTCGTAGATGGGGCTGCCAGTTAGTTGCCGGCGATTTGAGTGGATGCATTTTAACGTCATACCCAGGACATCTTAACTACAACTAACACTAATCTTAACTACCAAAATGTAACTTAAACTTAAAACTGAGGGTAAAGCTATCTCCCACCGGACACCATCCCGGTATTTCCAAATACAGGTTTCAATTCAATTCTTTATTCAATTCAATTCTTTATTCCACAAATGTCACTATAAAACATACTTTTTACATATCAATTTTTTTCAAAATATGTGGAAAAAGGTATTCCACCACAAGCATTGCTCTACATGTGGGACCCTTTAAAGCTAAACTAAAAATAAAATAAAAATTTGGGGTTATTATGTATTAAAGAGAAATGTTTTCAAACTATACTTAAATAATTCCACAGAACTGGCGTCTTTTTTTGATTCAGGTAAGTTGTTCCATAATTGTGAAGAGGCAACTGAAAATGAACAGCCACCATATGTCTGTGTACGACATTTCTGTTCTAAAAGGAGGTTCTTCGATGCGTTTTGGGTATGCTGGTATCAGATCCATTATATTGCTGTGTATTATGAAGTCCGGTCTTGAATATGACTAAAAGTATTTTCAAAAAACAACTCGTTTGGAAATTTCCAACCAATGAAGGTTTCTAAGGACAGGTGAGATATGTTCATTCTCCTTTGCTTTAGTAATGATTCTTGCTGCGCAATTTTGTATTCTTTGTAGTTTAGTATTAGTTCACTCTTAACTATGCAACACTCTCTGTCTACCTTTATTTTTTATACATGTCACATGAAAACTTTGACAAGAAACTATTTTAGGTTTACCGTAAATCCAGGTTCCGGAGGAAACAATTTTTTTTTATGTTGTGCAACTGATTTTTTTTATGACACAAAAAGCATATTTGACAAAAAAAACTCAGGAACGAGATACAGATTTACCCAAATTTAAGGAAAGTTGTGCACAACATTGGATGTAGTAATAATAATAATAATTTATATAGCGCATATTGCGCAGTGCCTCTAGCCTATGCGCTTTAAAATTAAATTTGATATTAAATACTTCTTACTATATACTGTATAAGCCCATTACAACAGTATATACTATATTGGGAATAATGACATCCCATCTGTTAAATCATACAAGCATCTCGGTGTAATGCTTAGCTCTGATCTTTCTTGGAGCAAGCACGTTGATTATGTTATTTCTCGGGCCTCAAAGACTCTTGGACTTATTGCAAGAATTTCGGGTGACCCTAAGGGCAATCTTGCATATCGCAATCTGTATTTTGCTCTTTGCCGTCCCATAATTGAATAATGTACGCAGTGCCTGCTTGGCTAACTTATAAAAAATGTCATATTTCAAGCCTTGAAAAAATCTGTCATTACACTAGAGCGTACTTTGGCGGGCCGTGGAACGAACGACCTTCGACCACGAACATTTCATGATTCTTCATTTATCTTTTATCATTAATTGTCTCTACATGAAAAATTGTGTTGATGTTACTAATATTCAAGTTAATTGCCGTCAGGTTACAACACTTAAGTTTATTGAAAATTTCGCTCGTACCGATGCTTACAAATTTTCACAAATATTCATTTTAGTAAACTTTTTAATTCCCTCCCTGATGAAGTTAGATGCTCCTTGCTTTTCTTGAGCAACTATTTCATTAAACTTGCAAAAATATTTCTCAACGAAAATGTTGAGATTCATTAATTCCGTATGTGCCTGTTTGATCATGATTTTGCATCGTGGTCACTTGATAATTATGAGATCCCTTGCAATAATATTTTATATTAAAATATTTTAATATTATATTTTTCTAAATGATATATATTATATCTTTTGTGTTGTTTTCTGTGTGTTGAGTGCTGATTGGAGAGCCAGATGATAGTGGCACTTTTGTGTACTTTTGCTTATCCTGGGTTGGCAGCACTCTTTGTTTTGGTTTCTGTTTTTATTGTCTTTTAATTGTAATTTTGATTGTAATTTTAACCAGAAATAAATTTGAATTTGAATTTACAGTTGTCAACCAAAACAAAATCTAATTTTTTAAATACAGTACTCACTGTAATAATCAAACTCATGAAAATATTCTTCCCATTGCACTCATAAACATTCATTACAGATCTCCCTCCAATGAGAGACCACCTCCAATTAAATACAACTTTCTTGTGGTCCTGATTAAATGTCGATGTTTTATCATTAGATGGTCCCTCCAATTAAAGACTCCCTCTAATTAGAGACCAAAGAGCAAGGTTTTTGTGGACCTAACTGAAAATTTTCCCTCTAATTAAAGACCACTTTAAAATAAGTACTAATTGTAATGCATTTTTTATAATAAACGTTTACATCTCTACATACATCAGAATACCATGCATTTACAGTACACTCTACTAAGATGATATTTTGTGTATACTTGCTCCATTTTAAATGTACAGAAGTGCTCTATTCTGTTGATCATTAATCCTACTTCCATTTTATTTTTTCAATCCTCTGCTAGAAACTTTCTAGTTTTTATCATCTTTTATTTTGTACATCCACATATCTTAATCTTGGTCTTAGTCCTACGAGTGATTCTCTGTCTCCACTGAAGATAAAGTACATGGCATTTCCATCCCGTATACTGCTCCTCTCTTACTGGCTTCCCAGAGACGACAGCTCTACCTCCGTTTGAACATTGCTTTAGAAACAAGCTGATATATTTACCCCTGTTTGGGGGGGTAACAGCCCCCCTTGTCGGGGAAGAGCTGGTGCACCACTGCAACCCATTCAATTGCAATTATACAACACCTCACACATAAGGTAGCACTGCTTGCACTAAATAGTTTTAAATCCCTAAAATTTTGACAGCTAAGTAAGGCATGCTTGAATTGTAATTTCAGCGCTCAAGATTTTATTTTGGACAGGAGGTCCAAGCGGGTTATCCAGAAGTCCCCAACGGGGGTCCTTTGCCACTGGACCCTTCTAGCGCCGCTGCTGCACTAGCGTTTTCAATGTTGCCTGGCTCCGTTCTCAGTAACAATTCCTCACTTTCTGCAGGAATCCACGAAGTCATATCCTTGTACACATGGTATCCTCTCACAAAAGTTTCAATAATTTGAAATGAATTTTCTTCCAGATTCTATTTTGACAGTACAGTAAAAGACAAGATGTTTGGTGGTTTCATTTCAGCAGAAGATAACCGGATTTGTTTACAACAGCTCATGCTCGAGTAGCTCTGAACCCTACTTATGGTTAATGAGTTAATAAGTCTTGTCTGAGACAACTTGTATAGTTGTCTCAGGTCTTGTTGAAGTATAGCATTTGTTTGGTAGATTTTTTTTTTATATAATTAAAAGTCAATGAACCTTTAAAACAGTTGTTCATTTGATTTAATTTTTCATGTGAAATTCATTCGAAAACAGTTTGACCAAAACAATTAATCTTATATTTATGTGTTGATTTCGCCTAGCTAGGCCGGATTATGACCGGTTGAGCCGCCGACAAGTTAAGCCGCCGGTCATTTCTATGTAACGCCAAGCGCGTCTCTCAGTGAATGTAGTGCGTTAATTGCGGCGTATTTCAATTAACTTATTCGTTCTTGGTACTGTACTGTTGTTCGGGATGTATTTCAGTTTATTTACTCAATTATTTCAATTTATTTAATACTCGGTTTTTGCACTGATTTATTAAATATTTTTGGGATGTATTTCAATTTATTTACTTGTTCTTTCTATCGTTTTAATTTA
>NW_022734284.1:11825-44478 GCF_011630105.1 Anneissia japonica | reverse complement strand
TCTTAGGGGTCCGGGGACATGCTCCCTCGAAATTGTTGTGTTCTAGACGCCCGAAAATAATATTTGAGGCGTTCTGGGCTATCATTTTTTTTCTTTTGAATGCTCATTAAAAGAACCACACTGAGACTAGTTTTGAATGATTTATACACGTTTTACTTCCTTCAAAGGTGAACCAGGCCTAGATGCAAAAACAACCAGAAATATTTACAATACAATTGTTAGAATGTACCGGGCCTATTTTCTCGGGGTTTTTTTTCAGTTAGAAAATGTTACCAGTAATTCTTATTGAAATAATTAATTATTTTAAAACTAATTCTTTTCATAGGCCTATGTGGCAGTGGTAGTATATCTTTATTTAAATTAAATCTGTTGGGAATTAACTGATGTTTTTTTCAATCCTTCGATCCACAAAAAAAAAAAACATGCGTGGGAGCATTAGGCATATTAAGGGATTTGTTTTAAAGACTGTGAACATGTATTTATTTTTTTTTTGCAATCGTGAAATAGGCCTAGAATTTACATCGCTCACTTCCCACAATAACATTTCACGATATTTCAAGGTTTAAAACTCCAAGTGCCATGGCGAAGCAATAACTTGTAGTTCGCATTTATTCAATTAATTAAAAAAAAAAAAGAAGAGATGTTTCAATTTTTAAAATTTCACATCCAACAGCAAGTACACACTTGCCACTTACAGCATGGACCTACAGGATGGAACGATAGTTTATAAACAAAGTCTCTTTACGAGGCTTTGGGTGTGCAGTTGTTTGGAGTCTTGAGAAGTTCTGTGTTTGCCACAATCAATTATGTCTCCTCAACTGTTTGGGATTATTCGTAGAGGGCGGTGTCAGTTTCACGCATCAGCACACGCATCGTCGCCCACTGGATTGTTTGTTGTCAGAAGTTTTAAGAAGAGAAAACGTTTGAAAATACAGTGCAGTATATTGCTATGTCGGTTTTAGTAAAAACATTGACCGTAGGCGGCTGGGTTGGTGTATTTTCTGTTCTCGGATGGTCATTAATGAAATTTGTAACTCCTTCTAGGGAAGACATGCTTAAGGCAAGTTAAATAAATGAGGCTAGGCCCTACTAGCCTAGGCCCACTCTTTTCTCTCTGTCTGATCATGACGATGAGGCAGGCTAGCCATGCCGTACCTTTCACGGTAGAGCAGCGACAACCCGGAGCAGCTCAAACTCCAGACTACGCATTCGCCGTAAGTCTTATGCATTCCGATCAAATCTTACGCAGTCAAATCGATCAGTCTTACGCAACCACCGTCAAAACTTATGCTTATCCTAAATTTTGAGTAGATTTTCTTTTTCAATTTGTAATAAATTTTACTAATAACTATAACATCCACCATAATAACAAACATTCTACCTCCATGTTGCAATAACTACTGTATCTGAGATGAGATAATAATAAACAATAATAATAATAATAATAATATAAACTCACTAATATCAATTAGATATGCCATTTAGGCGCTAATGCACTTTTGCAACTAACTTTTAATTCTTAATTTTTTTACCTCAATGTTTTCTCAGTCACAACATATGTAATTATAAAACATTTTTACATGATACAACCACTCACAAAGTACATTTTTCAACGAAAAAGATACCTTTATAAATATAGGTTGATACAGCGTTTCCGTGCTTGCTAGCACCGACGAGCTCTCTCTACTCTATTTTGCAATCAGTAAGAAATTGCCAGAATGTCCGAGTCAATTCTTAAAATTTGAAACAATTACTAAAGGGCAGTGCATCAAAATTTTTCCATGAAACATTCGACAACAAAATGTGTCTCTCACCCACGCACCTGTCTCTTATACACATCTAGATGTGTATAAGAGCAGGACTCCACCATTGTGCAAGTAGCCAATTATTTTAGCCGGGAATACTGCTTTAAAAAGGATTTTTCCAGTCATCTAGAGGTGCTTTGTTCCAAACAAAGGTGAATTTCTGGTGCTACTGCAGCTCACAACTTTATTGACTTGAAAATACATATTCTTCTCTCAACTGTGAATTATACAATCATCATTTTCTTCGCAGGTGCTACCAGAGCAAAATCCAGAATATATGACAGAATCAAGGAAGCGTTCACAAGACTTTTTAGACGTGATAAAAGCAGCTGCCGAAACAGATAAGGCAATTCACTACAGGGACAACTTTGAAGATCTGAAGGCGAGTTTGAAGAAAGATTGAACACATGCACAGGGCATACATCATCCTAACACGGTGCAATTATATCTGCCTTTGTTCCCCGCAACTTTTATATAGCCGATAACATATCTGTGTCTTGTTCAATCTTCTCATTTAAATCATTATTTTAATTAAAAGTTGTCTGTGGGTTTCTGACACAATCTATGATGTTGTGGATTAGATGATATGCACCTCTGTCACCAGTTGCCATGATGAGACATTTTGGATAGCAGAAAGCTGTAGGAGTGTGTCTAAAAGCACATTATGAAACAGAGTAACCAACATACACCAACAATTATGAAGCTGTTTGACTTTTCAACTACATAAACATTTTTATATAAAACTTAATTATGAACATGTTTGCTTTTGAGTAGAGTTACAATACAGTATTTAGTTATGTATATAATTTTGATGACCATTGAAGTTCAAGAGTCGCACAAGCATACGAGGCAGAAATCAAATCAAAAAGAAAAAATGTGTATGTCAAGGACTGGCAATAAAATACTACTGCACTTTTTGATAAGATGAATACATCCGAAGACTTATTTTTATTAAATTTATTATTAAATACAGTTTACTAGTGTACTCTATACTCTATACCTACGGTCGGCAACCCATGGGTCACAACCCAGGTTTGGGTAGCGGGTTAAATTTTGAGGGTCATCAGGTCACATATGGGTCCCAAAAAATAATAGAAAAGGTGTATAATAATACCCTATTCAGACTACACTCTGTTGCGATGTAATCAGTAGTAATCCAAAACTGATTACAGTACTCCTGATCGCAATCAACGAACGCATTCAGACCAACACAAACTTTACATTCTAGGGCCTAGGCCTCCGGTGGCTAGGCCTATGTTGACTGACCTCCGCCAAACAGTGCCTGTTGAATTCGTTGCGATCGGATTCCGTGGTAATCGGGAATAATAAAGATTGTAGCACCCAATCGCAACGGGTAACAATTGCAATATTGATTACATATCGACTATTTTTGGTGAGCTTTCACACACGATTTTACTTTGCGATTGGGTGTCGCAATTGCTACAATCGATCGCAATGCGATGCTAGTCTGAATGGGGTATAAGTGTTGCAAATAACCAAACCAATGGATTCATGTGAAAACATACCCATAACTTAAAATTTTGTCCTTTTTTTTTTCAAAATTGTGTTAAATGTCTGGTCGTTGTCACCTGATTCAAGAACTGATAAATTTGATAAAAACGATATAGCTTATGGAGGATTTGATGTCTTCAAAAACCTCTGTAATTTGCTGGTAGAAACACTAGTCTATATCGAATGTGTAACCCGAGCAGGGCTGAATTTGATATTTCCCTGAGGACCAAAGAACAGCAATTGCTTGGATTTAGGGACCATTTTTAATGCCAATATCAATGTATCATAATGATATATCTATGGAGAATCAATTGAGGTGGCGGCAGCTCACGCTTGACGAGCTGCTTTCGGCACCAGACAGGGTCAAGCGGCTATCGGGTTCTTGGTGCCATTTTCCACAATGAAATTTTGTTACAAGATAAAAAATATTATTTAGATATCGACCGTATGTTGTCTAAGGGGTGGGACGACTCGAGGCTTTTTGTCTTGGGAAGCCATGGCAATTTATTTTGGGTCCTATTGGTTGAAAGGTTACAGACCATAGCTCTATACACAACCATTTTACTCAAATTCAGTGAGTCTGTAAAGATATTAACACCTATAATACTTGCAATCGATGATGCATATACCCTAGTGGTGTCGTCTGTCAGTATTTATTCAGATTCAGATATTATACAATACAGTGTTTTATTAAAAGATATAGTACTTGACATTCATTAATGATTGTTCTATCCATTCAAATTTTGTAAGAAAATAAAATCAATTAGCATATCCTATCTCAATTGAGTAATGTTATATCATAGAGAAAATATTTTCTCTATGGTTATACATACTCCATGACAGGTAACTTAAACCTTTAATTGTTTACAAACCCATAACGTCATTTTCTAAACAATTTTGTCACATTTTTAATATAGATGTGAAAAATACCCGAAACTAATAACAAAATATATTTATTCCATGTTTTCTTCAAGTCGACTTTGAATACCGTTTTGAAATTGTTCTATAAAATTTCTGTCGATTTCTCCTAGATGACGTATGAATTTATCGCGTTCAAGTTGATTCCATTCTTCAAACCAGCTTGTAAAGAGTCTCAATTGGCAGGTAAAAATACTTGGAGGTTTATCGTCAACATTAAAAGACTGCATCGCATCAAACAATGTAGTTACGTCCGCAGGGACAGCTTTATTGATCAGATCTTTTAGGAAGTATTCTTTTTGACGTTTGCTCCATGATGAGAACCAGTGATACATTGTAGTTTGTTCATTTTCGACTACTGAATGTGCCATTTTTTTTTGTAATGTTCAAAAAGCAGTTCCAAAAACAAATTTTGGATTGCTTTGGTTACCCCATCAGCTAATAGAGTCTGGGCTGCTCCACCAAGAGTACATCATAGAGGACCTAAAGAATAACATATCAACATTAAGTGAATCACAAATGGATTTTTTTTTAAATATAACATTTAAAAATGAGATTCAAAGCCAGAAACTGTACTTTTACATGTTTGTTCCGAGTCATACTCATCAGTGTTTTGTCAGACCAATACATATATCACAACATTACAGTCATACAGTGCCAGATATAATTTATCCAATTATCTCATACAACAATAATACAGCAACTTTTATTTCATTTCGTTTATTTGTCAAGCAACAACAATAGTCAATACCTACCTGTACAAACAATTTACAACAGACCTTAAAAAAGGTACGGGATAAACAAAACGCAAACTAAATTCAATTGCTGTATAAAGTTTCTCCGTTTATATAGCTTATTAATATCTATCTACAAAATACTATTGATTAATAACCCATTCTCAGTCTGCCAATTTCACAAATTTAACAAGTTAAACAGGTCTTTGCGAGGGGCGGAGAAATCAGGTCTGACGTCAAGGTGAACTCACTCTTGTTTTGCTAGATCACTGCTGCTGTGGCTTAGGCGATGGTCCTTGGCCTATCTTATCTGTTATTTAACGCGTGGGAAAAAAACAGTAATAGGGCCCTAGTACGACTTTTTCTCTTTATCGCTTTTTATATTAATAAATAAATAGAACTTACTCTTATAAACCAACTTTATAACCATGTTTTAGTACGTCAAATGTGGTATGGAATTCGTAAACATCCACGATTTCTATGATGATCCGCCAGTCCTCAACTTTGACCCCTGACACGAAGATTAAACTCAACTTAACAAAATGGCTGCGCCCACTGTGGAAGTAGTTATTGCGAATAAGCAGGGTGAAACCAAACGATTTACATCCCCAACCGTGGCATCAACTGGGAATTTGAAACAGTTGAGTGTGTCTTTAAAAGAAGTTCAAAAGGAAACCAATGCATATTTAACCGAACTTGTAGATCAAGAGAAAGCCTTGTTAATAAAGTCAAATTTGCCATCCGGTAGGTAACGTAGGCCTCCTCTCTCTAGAGTAGATGGCCCTCTCTCCCCTAGAGTAGCTCTTGCCCACTCTCTCTTTTCTTGCACTGGGCCTAACCAACTGTAACCTTGAAGAAGCAGGCTGCCTTTCTTATTTGAAATGTGTATGAGCTCTATAAATGTTGTTTACTGTATCATTAATTATTATTTACTTTTTATAAATACTTTTACTTGCTCTCTATTTATTGTATTCTTATCTTAATACAGGCGATATGGATGATGATCTTGATGGAGAAGATGAGGATGCAGACAATGGAGAAATTACCAATGCAAATGAACCTGCACAGAAAAAGCTGAAGACATGAAGAGCCCTGAATATGAACTTTGACATTTTGCAAGAACAAGATGGGCCCAGAAAATGGGGTCATTTAAGACGTTATCCTACCCGCGTGTAAATTGTGAGAATTAAGATGTCCATGGTGTTGTCTGGAAGCCATGGAATACAGTTTTTTCTGTGGCAAAAATATAGTATATTTTTGTATTGACCCAATCAATCAGTCGCTGGAATGAACCAATTAGTAATATGCGCCGTTTTTATAAAAAGAATGGGAAATATTAGTTTGAGTGATGATTTTAAACTAATGAAAGAAGCAGGTGTTTATTATCAAAGAAGAAATTTGTGTATTGGACATTAGTGTAACTCACGAAGCAGTAGGCCTACTGTTATTTCAAATGACTGATATTATAAAGCAGACTGTTCCATGGCCTTTGAGTTTCAGTAATGAATAAGCGATCTCCGCAAATGTACTTTACTATTTTTTCTCAATTCCTCAGTAATTTATGTTTATATAATATTCAATATGATTTGCAAATAGCGTGACAATTAAAAACATCATTATACAGCATAGCAATGTGAGCCAACAAAATTAATTGAAAATTGCATATTTTTGTTTAAAATACTCTCGTCCAACATTTACTTTTTTAATGAAGGTATGAAAGTACTGTATTTTAATATTTACTGTAATTTTGTGCAAATTGACAGGAAATCAATAAATTTGCTTTCATATACAACAAGTTGTTGCTCGTATATTACTCGTACCCTCGTAACGATACCGTCCTTCATATAGTCGTGAAAATAAACCCCTCACTTTATTAAATTAGGCCTATATAATTTATTTACCTCTCGATACACAGATAATACATTTTCGTTGATACAAACATTACTACAAAACTCTTAAATTCCTTACAAGCCAATAGACGCGACCTTTCCGAAGTGTCAATCAAACTTAACAACCGACCAATCAGAACAAGGCCAAGAATACGCGCGTGTCCTACAAAAAACGTGTTTTTACCACTGATCATAATACAGGCTATTAGAGATCATTCTTTTTGCACTCGTTTTGTAGGACCTCGGCAACTTATCAAAAACCTTCCCGCTAAGCTAGGCTTAGCGGGAAGATCCATTGAAAAGGGTCTGTACGTATTATTCTTCGGACTTACCGGGTTATCCTTGGTGTGATCATATTGTGATTAAAAGTGCTCAATTAGCGAGTTTTGTTTTTTTTTTTTTTTTTTTTTTTTGAGTTGAAAGCCATGTTCAGACAGCTTTCTCTCCAAAGTATATTTAATAAGATAAGATAAGTATTTTTTGGTGTGAATCAAATTATGGATAACACAGGAAGCTTGAAGACTTGTTTTGGGATCCTTCTGGTGGTGAATTGGGCAGTACATGGGGAGGCAATCCCCTACTCTTTTGATATTGGGCGTATTCGATTGGTACAATCCAATTTAGAATAGATGTGTATAAGAGACAGATATATCGTGGTGCATGTTATTTGCCCTCCCCACTCCGATACGATCGAACAACATAAAATAATAATAATAATAATATGTCGCTCTTATATAAAATATTGGCCCATAATTTAATTCAAGTATAGTATTTGTATATACGAGCATTCCTGTAGCGCAAGTTGTAAAATGTATATTCTTACATGGATAATTTTATGAATGTCACTATATAAATAATTGCACAAGTCAACAGATGGGAGATCAAGGGTAGTAGCTCCTCTTCCCGGCAGCTGCCAAAAATGCTAAACAAGTGTGAATATATTTAAATTATTAAACCTTTGGATACCAAGGGCTACTCTCATTTTTCCAAAACCACTTTCAACACTCCTTCGATTGGAACTCATCTCTCACCTGCCCACCCCTTCCCCCTAAAAGACATTGCTGAGTCCTCCCTGGCGAATGTTCCAGTGACAGACGTAAATCATAATAGGCCTAATTTGATAAGCTATAGTTCTATTCAGAAGGAAAATGGAACAGGAGGTTAAAGAAGAAGAAAATACGTTGGAATCAGGATTAAAAGAATGCATTGACAACATCATGGCGGAGAGTGAGACGACGGAAGCAGTGGTGGCGTTGCATGAAAGATTTAGGGTAGGCCATTATATTTGTTTGAATTTTTACATTACTTTTTATAATTATTAATATTTTAATTATTTATTGATATAATATTCATTTTCGGAATAGGTCCAATTAATTGCCTCGTTTAATATCTTCATGAATGCTGTAGGCCATGACGGTGATGATTATGATGGTGGTGGTGATGAGACTGATATGATGATACGACTGATGGTATGGTGATGGCGACGAAGAAGACCACGATAGTAATGATGATGATGATGACGACGATAAAATGATGATGATGATTGACGACGATGATAATAATTATTATGACGACACTGATGATGACGATATGATGATGATGACACTGATAATTATGATGATTATGAAGATGATAAGATGGTGATGGTGAAGGCCATAATTACTGTCAACATTTAAACAAAATCATTGCCAATTCACTCATCATTAATTAGGCGTATTATTCTTCTTTTTACGTTTTTTTATGCGTCTTCACCAGTAAGCATTTGTATCTTGTCTTTCCAGATGCTTAATATGATGTTCAATGATTGCCTTGACTACTACAGAAATCGAAAAGAGCGTCAACAACAGCAGCATTCTGAGAACGAAATCCAGCGATTATCCGAACTAGCAACGCAAATTTCTATAATTGTTGTTATAGTTTGCTGGTTGTTACAGATATTACAAGTGTTTTTTATCACGTGCTGATCTCCCAGAGATCCCGTCAGTGTATGATTAGTTATGATTAATTTTTGAGTGACGCGTTTAAATAGGCCTAAAATGTTGATGTCACGTTTCTGACATTTATACCTTTATCATTGGTCTTGGCGATCTTCTGTATAATATGATTATCAATATGATTATTTATTTTATATTATTATTATTATTATTATAATTATTATTATTATTATTATTATTATTATTATCATCATCATCATCATTAATGATTATTATACCATCATTATTATTATATTATTAATATTACGGTATCATTATTATTAACATTATTACTATTATTACTGTATTATTATTCCATTATTATTATTATTATTATTATTATTATTATTATCATTATTAATATTTCTGTCTAGTATTATTTGACTCTATGTGGAATGTAAATTTCCCTTTGAAATCAAGTGGAATTAGAGTGAGTTTTTGATTGAATTCTTCACGCAGCAGTCGATACAGACGGAAATTTGTTGTGGCCTATTTGATAATCAATTGGGCCTCCTCAAGAAAATAATTAGAAGAACCACTATTTCTCGAAGCTGCAATTACTTGTGTCTGTTTCCGGGAACCTTGTCTGTCTTCTCCCTTACCTTAATGGTTTCGGGAAGTTGCCACCGTCGCTCTCGCATCGACCTCATCATCGCTGACATATGCTAATAAAATAACCTCCCACTTAGGCATCGAATATCATTATTTTTTCTACCGACGTGGACTTGCACTTGATTGAGAGTGTCTGATTTTTCACATAAAAACTACGATGTCTTGGTCGGTCAGAAGTACACCGATAACCGGCGTAGAGTCATCGGAATTTGTACACGACATTTTAAAGGTAAATTACAACTTTCATACTTTATTTGTTTCAGGGTTTATCTCATGAACTTGGCTTTTTACCGCTAACGTCTTGTACCATATCTTGAATGATAATTACAGTAGTTCGGTGTTGAGTACCCCTGTGGTCGTGAAGAGTATTAGTTTAAAACTAATTCCTCGTGGTTAAATCCTAGGCTTTAAAAAAGCAATTTACTCCGTGTAACAAGTAGTGCATGGTTGAACTACGATACTCGTTAGATGTAGTGCGGTGTTATTAGTCCAGGGTACAATGGAATATAACCCTAGTCCCATACCTTGCATTCCTTCGTGTTCCGAATAGGTACCTTCTGAAACGTAATGTAGACCAAGTACAGTAGACATATTATGACGTCATGGTGCAATTTTCTTGGGAATGCGTGACGTCGATTTTCACCTCTGTCAAATTGTAAACTATTGGCCGATTAACTATCAGTATAACTACTGTAGAACGCTGTTCCATGAGGTGAAATTATAATTATTGTAATACAATCCAATTTAGAATTCATATTATTATAGTGTTTGTTAAAATTCATTTTTTCCATGCCTTAAATAGTTCTATATTTGTATACACTATCACAATTATTAAAGGAAATGAGACGATGGCTAAGTAAATAATTCAATTTTATAGTTTTCATTGTTACAAAATTCACTGCTGTTTGTTTTTCTGTCCGCCGTGTTGTTTGTCTGTCTGTCTGTCTGTCGTTCTGTTAGCAAGATTACGCAAAACTAATGAATCGATCATCATAACAATTTAGTGGAAAAGTACATAATAAAATCGAAGAAAGACGCTATTAAATTTTCGAAAGGAAAGATCAAAGGAAAAGTTCAATGTCACGGAAATTCGATTTTTTTTAAATCGTCAAGTATAAAAGAAAATAATGGAATCGTCCCTCGTAGACAAGAAAACATATGTGTCGGAATACGACGGACGATTCCATTATTTCCTAGAGGGTATGCTGCATTTTCGGCCATCATACCCGGCCTGCGTATTGTTGTTATCGTACAGGTATACACACTGGAGCGCCTGCTCTAGTTTAATATGTATAACTTATAGACCATTCTTTTATTTTGCATATACAATTACAGTAGTCCTAATTTTAGCGCAATTTCTTGATGTTAAATTTAGTCTGATGGTAAACAGTGAATCGTTGGTCGAATTAAAACTATAAGTAATTCACAATACTTTATTTCAGTTGAGGAGAGAAGAAAAGATGAAGCAGGAAATTTACCAGAGAGTTATCAACGAGCCTGAGTATAAAGACAAGAGGGTTGAGCTCGAGGAAGGGATGGAGCGGCTTCGTAGGAAGATCAAACACATCCAAGAAATGAACTTGAAAACTCCAAGTAAACACTGGGACGACGTATTTGCATTTTTAGAAAACACAACCATTTTATTATTTCTTTTATTATTACTATTACACGTGTGTAGGATCATTGTAGTGATGCTTCTGCCTGAACTGTTCTTGGAGTGCGTTCTAGAAAAAGGTGTCTTTGAGCCTAGTAAATTCGGAACGAACTTTAATTTATCTTGGACAATGTTGTTTGGTGGTTATCCGTGTGTACCTGTATATCTGAACTGTGCTGATGACGACCAAACCTGAATACATACGGTATTCTACCGCCAGTGTCAAGACATCATTCAAAAAATGATCTTCGGCAACCATTACAGTACTAGACCTGTAATAATTGTATAATGAGAATTTATTTGATTATTATTTAATTAATGTATTTAATCAATCTATTTAAATTATTCCCCCACGCGGTGGTATTATTTCGTTTACTGTATCTGGTTAACTATTATTGGCTCGTCTTCGCATGATAGAGAATCAGGAACAGAACATGTTGACTTGGTATCGTTGTACAACAGGAACTGAATACAATAGGAACCAAAAAAATAATGTTAACAAGGATGTAATTTTATAGAAATAAATACTTTAGTGGTACACGCCGATACACTATTCAATTTGTTTTATGAAGAAAAGCGTGCATCTTAAACTCTGCCCATGCTATCAAGTGACAAATAGGCCTATCTGTGATTTACCCCCATATATGGGCATGGCGATGTCATATCACATTCATCTGTATATTACTGTATCGTCAGATAAAAATGGTAGGGACTAGATGTCATAATGTGTTCGGTGATTATTAGCATCGACAGCACACATTGTTGATCAATCAGGCCTATGGGATGAATGAGATCACAATGGCGGATTCAGACGAAGAAGGGGAGGTGTCGTACTCCTCTTTTGACCAGCAAAACTGTATTTTTTCTCGTAAAAATCGATTCCAATTCTCCTGATGACGATTGCATTTATTTTTATCCACTGAATAAATAATTACAATTTAGAATTTTGCCTTTTATTTATAGCGTTTTTGCACAATTTCGAAAATGCGTTGTTTTCAGTACTACGTGGCGAAATAAAGCTCAGACGATTTTCTGGTGTTTCTGTGCGGCAACTTGAGCTTTGACTCTTGCTTTAACAGTTGACGATTTTGTTCAAATCACTCATGGAAATGTGTTAAACGCGTAAACTTTTCTTTTTGGCATGTTCAACAAATGTCCACGTTTGGTCCCGATTGGTGTCGACGCAATTTGCTAGAATAACAGCATCGAACTTTCTCGTTAAACACAACTTGTAGTGCTGATGTGATATCATGTGACGACTCTGATAACAAAGAAAAATATAGAGAATTAATATGAAACTGGTAACTAACATAATTAAACTACTACTGTACTTGACATGCCAATGTTAAAGTAATGCTTGATCAGAATTTTTCATTTTTTATCATCGATTTTTTTCGTATACGTATGCCCCACTTAATATCCTACTCACTATGCCGTACGGCCAGCGACCGACGAATCCAACTTCGCTCATCGCTTGACGACGTCTGCTGAATTGTCGATCGCAGTCTAAAGCCACATTTACACTAGACACGTTTACGACACGACAACGACATAATCATCGCGTAGTTTGTATTCTTCAACACTAGCGCATCTGTATCTTGTCGTCGTGTCGTAATCGTGCCAGTGTAAATTTTGGCTTTAGAAGATCGTCATTAAAATCGATCCGTTGGCCGCGCATCTTCCAATTATGTTCTCTATGGAAACATATAATATACAACTTACCGGATCTATAGTCCAATCTCTGATGACGTCATCATCATCATCACATGAACATAGAATTATAAATGTCTGGGCTTTACATAAACAATAATCATTTACTCGTAAATCTCCTTTTGTAGTAAGGTGGAAAAACTGTAAAATAAAACAAAACTAACAAGTTTGTATATTTTCATGCTTTAAAATAATCATACAGAAATACACTACGGTGGTTATGGTAACAAATGGTATTCCTTTATGATGTTACATAGTAACAGTGCTATTACGTTATAATATATCATTTGTTTTATTAATCAACATTGTAAGTGGAATAAATTGGCCTGTATATGCTTTAAAATTTATAGTATATGTAAGAGCTATAATGAACCTGATTGCCTCCTTGCCCGTGGCATTTGTACACGCCCACTCGCCCACCACCGATTCCAGGCTGAACACCTCTTGTGTCCATACACAAAGAATTATACGTTCGAATCTGAAAATAAAAGACAAAAAGCAGGCCTATATAACAAGATATCAGCTCCATAGCAGTACATAGGCCCTTTTTCTTCGAAACTTTGCTTAAAACTAAAGGAGAATACAGTACGGTATTATGAATGTTTTATAGGCCTATAAAGATACGAGCGTGCGCATTGCCATGTCGACGACCATCAAGCGCATCGTCGCATTGCCATGTCGACGACAATCGGCGCAGTGTGTGACAGGGGTGGCGCCAGCAGTGGGGCCGGTCGGGGAGAGCTGTCCCTCCGTCTGGGAGAAAAAGCAATATTCGGCGGGGAGTAAAAAAAAATTATATGTATTTTCAAAATATTAGTAGACTATAAAATCGATTAAATAAGCCTTTGAAACCCCTAAATTGTCAAAATTTTCGGGGCTTAGCCCCCAGGACCGCTATCGACACCGTTTAATCGAAGCACGACCACGCCCACTTTCCTTTCGTCGGGGAAATCTGACCCCTCGTCGGGGACCTCGCCCCCCCCCCGTCGGGGACCTCGGCCCCCGTCGGGCAAATCCTTGCGTCACCCCTGGTGTGTGATGTGACCTGCTGATTTTGTTACAAAGCAACCATGAAGAAAAACAAAGATGATAGATTAGTATTAGTTTAGCTCACCTCTCCACTTTGTAACGGCAATGGCGGTAAAGGAAAATGCTTTAAAAGATCACTAGCTATATTCTCTATAAACCAACGGAACTTCTTGCATTTTTGCGTGGCGCGGAACTCTTTTTCTTTCCTTAGATCTCCTAATTGTAAGGTTGAGCTGTGAAGATAAGATTTCGTTGCATAAAAGTACTGTTTGTAACCGTCCATCCACACTTCTGCGACTCTTGCGTAATTCTATAAAAAATACAACCAGAAAGTACATTAAAATACCCGGTGTTTTCAAAGCATACTGTAAAACCTCGAAAAGAATCCCAATGCGCTTAATTTTTAGAAGAAGCCCATCTCGAATTGAAACCCCCTCTTTAGCTTGCACTAGTAGCCTCGAAAAGAAGCCCATGGGCTTCTTAACAAGATAACATGAGCTTTTCTTCGAGATAGTACAGTACATACACTGTACATGAATTTTAAAGCAAGAAAATACATGAAAAACACTCTTGGTTTATAGAATAGTTTAGGTGATTTGATGCTGGTTAATACACACCACGAAGCAGATGTTACAGTGGCCCTATTTTTTGTTTTATAGTAGTAATTCCAAAAATGTACAGCTTCATATTGCAAAGAAGCATTCAAAAGAAGCCCATCTCGAAAAAAAGTCCAGGGCTTCAATTCGAGGTTTTACGGGATTTCATACAAAAAACACAGACCGATGTGATCTGTGTAGACGTGAGAAGGGAATTTTTCGCTAAGCCACGCCCTTTAGATGATATTAGTTTCACAAAATGACAGCGTACACATACGTAAACATGTATATTAACAGGACAATATAGACAATAGACTTTTATTTCTCTTGAGAAACATCTCGAACTGAAGCCCCCTCTTTAGTTTGGCTTTCGAGTGGCAGCCAGCAAAAACATTACTGAATGAATGAATGAATGATTTAAAACATTTTGTTGAATCCGTATTTATCAATGAATTTTTGCCCTTTTTAATCTCAGTGACATTTTTTATAATATAATAAATTGTACATAATTGTTTTTCTTACTGTAGATAATTTGGGTTTTTTTTTCTTTGGTTGTAATTTTAATCATGTTTTAATGCTTTTACCTTTTTGTTTTGTGATTTCCGTTACTTTTCAATCTTTTTGTTGATTTTTGAAAATTTGTCGTTACTCTTCAGTTTTGTTTACGAAATTGCAAATAAAAAATATTTGATATTTGATTTGAACAAACGAAAGAGAACATTCTAAATATTTACTTAATAAAACAAAGAAAAAATGTGCGGAGAACACATTGAAATCTAATAAAGGAGTATCTCTTGGTGCAAAAATGATAAAAGCTTAACTAAAATAGGACATGCGCGTATTCCAGTTCCATGTTCTGATTGGTCAGTTGTTAATTGGTCTAACGACGCCATTGGCTGAGTGTCGTGATATCAGAAACTTTTGGCCTACCTTGTCTCGATATGACTGGAGTGTACCCTTTGGAAAGCTGTACGGCGGGCGTCCATTGACACGATACATGTGTCCAACCCTCGAACATGGCACCCATACTAACGAACCACCGCACATCCAAACCTGAAAATCAATGTATTATTAATTTCTACTCAAACGTCATTGGGATCGATAGATTCCTATCTAAGTAAATTGATAAATTCAATTTCTACATCAGGGACTAACTTTGGAAACAATCATTTGGATAATTTCGTTGAAACTGAGTTAGGAGACTTATTAGATGGAAGTTAAAAGGCACAACTTTTTATTTTTCATTCAACAAACTCTAGTCAACATTTACATAAGTATGGAACGTCACATGGTTTAATTTTGCATTTCATTTTTACATCGAAAAAATAAGATAAATAAAATGTTACTGATTGATTGATTAATTGTTGAAAAATCCAGCTGAAAAAAAAGCAGAGGGGTACCAACATTTTTATTTCTCTAATGTCTGTTCTTTACCTTAAACGATAGCTCGTAATTCTCACCACCCCACATTTCAAGACCTGGATCGAAAGCACCAATGGCAAAGAAATACTCCTTGTCTATAGCAAGCACGCCACCGGCGAGTACGGGTGATCTATGAATTCGACAAATTGGATGATAAAAGATATGTATGATTCATCATCTTCGTTCAATTGTTTACGATTTTAAATAAAAAAGCAACGTAATAAAAGTAATCACAGGGGATGCTGACTCAAGGATGTTGGCCTATCTATCTGGCCAATGTGCCCAAAATTTCTAAACAACGAAGTAAGGGTGTACCTGTATGGCTCTGTTTCATAACGTCGAACTTTTGCTTCGTTTTCCGGTAGCCCGCCGACACGTTTGTAGTCCAAACTCCAATCAAACATACCTCTTGCCAAAGCCCCTTGGGATTGTGGGTACATCATGAGGTTTATGCTGTCTATTATATCGAGAATTGGCACAGCGACTGTCGTCCTTTAAAAAGTAAAAGAATCCAACAAAACGTCATTGGATAAAAATTGGTCCATACATTTTAGGAGATCCTCTATAAATTAATGGAATTTCCCGGAGTGTCAATCAAACTTAACAACTGACCAATCAGAACAGGGCCAGAGATTACGCGCGCTACAAACACACGTTGTCCCACAACCGCACGTGTGTGAGGTACCTTAGCAACAACATAAAAGGGGCGGGGCTTAGTGGAAAGGACCATTCTCCATTATTGGAGCTTATGAGCAAATTTGTTTTCTTTCTCACAGAATTTAAAATTAGGACACTGATTGCAAATAATCACCATAACACGAAGCTGAAGTTTCTCTGTCGTCAATTCAATCAGGAAACCACCATGTTTTGGTTGAACATGCGAAATGTTATTCAATCATTAGAACATGGATTTAATTCCCACTAATTAACTGATATCCGGTATAATATCATGCCACGGAATTTTAAATCCATCAAACCATAATGGGTACCCCTTTCCACCCACTATACGGTCACACAACTCTCAAAAAAGATCAGGGGAAAATTTGGAGGGTACCGGGCCGGCCGCGGTCCCCTTTCGAAAAGTTAAAAAAAAAAGAAAGAACGAAAAAGAAATAATTAATCTCCCAAAACGCCTCAGAGGTTTTGGGCAAAATGAAAAGAAAAATTTCACGAGGACGTGCCTCCGAACCCCCTAGGGTAGTGTTTTCCCGATCGGCTCCCACATTCGGTCCCCCTTTCGGACATGTCTGGGTCCGCCTCTGAGATTTACAAAAAGATCTGATTTAATACGAACCTATTTGCCTTTACGACAGTCAGAAGAGGTGGTAGCCAATTTAGACCAACTTCACAATGGGAATCTAAAAACACTATCGTCTGCCCTCTTGCCTTTCGGGCTCCTAAAACCCTGGACGCAATAACGCCCTTGCGTTTGTCGTTTCTGAATAGTTTGACCAAGTGGCGATATTCAGGTTTGATAACTTCTGTGGATAACTGTAAATGTACTGCAAGGTAATAAAAGAAATAAATATTTATATCGAAAACCATCTAAGTTTCTTTTTTTTTTATCATCTATTAGGTATAGAAAAGCCTGAAAACTTCAGTGACAATAAAAATGGCATCCAACTTTGAATTAATAGCTTGTAGTGGCCTGGGAACCACGATAATTTACTTAGATAGGATCGATATCATCATTAAGCAAACACTTGTAATGGAATACTAGAGCAGAGTTTGTCAAGTCTAGTCATTATAGGCCTACTGTAAATAACGTTGCGATATCAAGTGTTTTAAGCCTATTCTTACCCATTGTACTCGCATCGTCGACAAGTATTATCTCTTGGATTAATATTGAGGGCGTACGATTAATTACGCTACGGATCGTCCGCAGCAGGGTAGACCAACCTTCATTGTGGAACGATATTATAACACTCGCATTTGGAAGTTGATGGGGATAGTGCCAGTGTTTACACCTATTAAATTGAAAAAGAAAATAATTAATATTGATAATAATTAACTAAAAGATTTAGGTAACTATAATTACAGTAGAAAGATGATGATGATGATGATGATGATGATGATGATGATGATGATGATGATGATGATGATAAGATAAGATAAGATAAGAACATTAACAATGTCAATAGCAATAAAAATAATGACCATAATGATAATTAATTCTATAATAATGATGTTGAGGATAATGGTTGTGGTGGTGGTGGTGATGATGATTATCATTATCATATTTATTATGATTCTGATGAAAATGATCTTGACGACGACCGATGATGATGATGGTGGTGGCAGTGATGACGTTCACCAGGCCTAATGATGAAAAATATGATTACTCTTCTTTTCGTAAATCCGGTATCGTTCTATCAAGCCCAATTTTGTCACTACTGTATTGGTTAAAGCTATACGTTATTATACTCCTCTCAACTGCATCCTTTTCCCATGGTTCAATTTTGACAGCGCGTCCATTTTCACCATGTCCTGAAGTAAGTCCGTATGCACGAGGCTCATAATTTCCCCAAATCGGTCGAATAACTGCTCCGAATACGTGATGTTCGGTACCACTCATCCAACGTAGAAATCCTGTTGCCATTCCAATATACGTATTGTAGTCCTTGTAGTAAAAATAAATTATTTTAAGTTGACTTCAATTGTATATTATCAATATTGGGGAAGTTTGAAACTAAATCAGTGGCACCGACCACGCTCAGGCGCTGACGGGAAAGGTGGTGGGGGGGGGGGGGGGGGGGGGCGGAGCGCCAGGGCCCCCAGGCACATTCTAGTTTAAAAAAATATAATATAAACTATAATATCATAGTTTAATACAATGGGGCCCCGACAGTTTTAAACATTGAAAATATACTGGCCTGGCATCATCATACAGAAACCGCATTATCTCAGGGCTCATAAACGATCACTGCAGTTTTTTTTGTTTATGTTGCGGTTTGTCTTGCGAGCCGCCACATGTGACTGCTATCGCGCGTGACACAAGCGTGGTGTCCCCATCCAGTCACTTTACAACGCAGTTAACATTTCATAAATGCCATTAGCTCTGAGCCAGGGCCTTCGCCCCCTGGACCCCGACCGAAGCGCAACGCGGCCCCCTGGCCCTCATCGTCTGTTAGTTCGCTCCGCTCGCAAACGTAACGCCCGCTTCGCTCGCTTAAGAGGGCCTCCAATAACAGTAACCGTCAAGGCCCCACAAAGTCCGTGACGTCACTGAACTAAATGTCAACTGTCCATTTACCATGGACGACCAGCAGTTTAGTCCAGTACAGTATATATATTCATGCAAATATATATTAGGTCCGATTAGCCAAACAAACGAGATCTCTTATAGGCTGTTAGACATATCTATTCAAACTATTACGGTATAATGTAAAATCTTCGCCTCCATCACGAGCATGGAGGATACCTCACTGTTTCGACCTTGGCCATGACTTGACACTCTATATAGATTTAATGCAACGATATGAAGAGAATAATTTGGGTGATATCTACACAACTGGGTATTAGGCTTAGCTTAGAATCAAGTTTAAGTCTGTAAAACTCGAACAGGTGTATACCCGTAGATCTACAGCAGGTGTGTATTTAATTATATTAATGTGCTACTTACCTGTTGCTTATAATGGCGACGGACGTGTCTCGGAAACATAGACAGATTGACTATGGTCATAACTACGAAGACGCAAACGAAGAACATCGCACGGCCGCGTCGGAGAAAGCGACACCTCATAATTCTTCGTCGTTGTTTCCGTCAGATCGTCACAAGTGTCTCGAACAAATACAGTAGTCATCAAAAAGCAATTATCATTCGAGTGAGAGTTGATCTATAATCCGCATTCATTGTACGGATGATGTGGACACTAGAGTAAACGAGGCCCTAGTGATACATGGTGATGAGTGGTTGATGTCCAAGCTTGAGTAGATTGAAAAGATAATAATAAGCTACAGTGATAATGCTGATTTTACCCGAAATAAACAACACTGTACATTATTGCTACAATGCTAAAACATTGGTTTAACAACGGTTCAGTGCAACCGTATGTTCTGTCTTGACGTGACAGCACGCGCTTTCTGGGCAGACGATCCAAATAAAATGCAGGAATATTGACTGGGATGAAATAGTATACACGAAGTTAAAGTGACAGTCCCGTTTTCACGTTGTGATTTTGGTTAGTCAGCATTCACGACCCTACTACTACACATGAAGAAGTTACAATCCTGAGTTCTTCAGCTTGCCATTGGCAGAGAGTGTTCTCAGTTGTAACGCGACTGACCATAGCACACCCTATGTGACGTAATCCAACAGACAACACGAATTTCACGTTTGAGCTACATACTTCAATATTGTACAACTAAAAATACAGAAGTGGTGAACGTTCTTCTCACATATCCATGCGTATGGATGGGTTCGATTGGAATTAAAGTGAGCCCAAAGTAAATACCAGAAGCTGGTATTTCGTCAATAATTTTAATCGACAAATATTAGTTAACTTGAATAACTTACGACGCGCAGTCCATAACTAAATAACCGTCTTTACTTAGTTTTAGGTTTCAGGGGTAGATAGACCATATAATAATCATGAAGTTGGACTTTGTGCGACATGGAGCCCGTCAAGACTGCAATCGGTCGACTGTCAACCGTGTACGGTAACAAAAGGCAACACTTTTCACACTTCGCTTTTGTATTGTATAATCGCCTATTACCACCTTTAAACCAAAATCAATTGAACTGAAAGCTTGTAAAAACAAATGACATGAACAGAGCACATAGCTCAAGAACCTATAGAAAATAATGGTACGGTTATTTAATAAAGGTGTAATGAACCGTTTGCCCTTTGTTGCGCTTAACTGCTGGGTATTATCCACATCTGCCCAACCACAAGTGTAGGCCTACTTTAAGACAGGTGTCGCAAGTTCAATTACTTCAATTTTCATAAGGCCTGAATATTGTATGCTTTGAATACACTTTGCGATTCATTTTCTTGGCAAAACGCTAATGATGACAACAATATTTTTTAAGGGACAACCGGGTAATCTATGGGTAATGTATTTGACTGTTATATTTCCATATAGACAATTTATCGCTGAATATAATCTAACAGTGGATTTATTATACAAATGATATACGGTTCCCCTGAGTGAGCACAGGTGCTGGGCTCTAGGCCTATACAAGATGGCAAAACAAAATCGAGGTATGAGGAGGCTACGGCTTCAACTAGACCTAGGTCTTACTTAAGACGATTCTCTGTCGGAATTTTACGTATGGCAACACATTATAGCGGGTGACGCAAGTCAAGTTACTATTATTATGCCTGTTGCTCCTGACAACCGCAAGTATACATGTTTACAGTGCAGGCATATTGTTTCACTGCAACAAAAAAAAAAGAAGGGAAAAAAAAGGTAAGGTAATGCCATATTGGATAAGACAAGTTACCAAAGATGCGTCACCACAGAACAACCGAATACAATATTGTAGGACCATTGGCTACACCATATATTTCTATTATAGTTTTATTGCAAGCGCAAATCAAGATATGTCACCAGAAAACAGTAAACACAATCCAGAACTTATAAAATAGGTCTATAACTCACTGCAAAAATGCGTCACGCCAAAATATTATGCGTCACCTAACAACTAAATACAGCAGCAAGAATACAGTAAGACAGTTTAAGTCGACTAGATAATATTCACTACAAAAAAAGAAAGCAGATTTGTTAGGCTCATAAACGCGTCGCATATCAGAAAAAGAAGAAAGATGATGAAAATGATATACTTGTTATCCTACCTGAGATTTGTAGAATGTTAATAGCGATGACGTAGGCCTGAAGATGATTCACTCGGCAGTACTCTGTCTTGTCTTTCGTCTGCACGCTTCCCTTATTTGAGCACAAGGAAAACACTACTATGGTAGCAACTAACTTTAAAAAACGACTCGCGTGTGACGTCCAAGTATAATACACGTCTTTGTATCGACGGACGCTAAGCGTGTTAAACACGATATAATGGGCATATTAATTACGCCATGCACGTACCATTGGAATCACTGCAATATTTTTGTCTTTCACTACTCATGAGCTTAAACATATAGATTATTATATAATCAACGTTATTAGAGCAAAGATTGAGAATGGAAACATCCATTTTGTGGTTGACTGACGCAGCACCGCGCCTGTTGATTCTGCATGCGAAGCGGATATTTACGTTCAACTTCCAAACGAAGCTTGATAAGTCTGAAACGCAATGCTCTATTATTATCAACATAGGCCTATCATCTTTTTTTCTTTTGGAGTCTTTAGGAGTGCAGTTTTTTGATGAAAAAAAACGCCGGACAGGAATGAACACAAAATGAAAGGCCAACCACACAGATATAGTCAATTTTTATTGGAATGGAACTTCATTTTACCTTGTTTTGTATGTTAACCAAATAGGCCTACAAACAATAAATCCATCAGCCCAACCCCCTCCTAATAAAAACTTAAAGATGAAAATTATGATAATATATTAACAAACTTATAATTGCAATAGAAATTATTAAGAGAAAACTGTTATTAATATTAGGCCTATGTGAAGAAGTTGTTTTTGATAAGGATAATGATTATGACAATTACAATAAAATAATAATAATAGTAATAATATTAATAATTAATTTGATAATAATTAGGCCTGTAACAAGTTATAATATAGGCCTACATTGATATTATTTTCATGTTTATTATTCCTAGTGTGATAAATCACTTATCCAACATAATATCGTTATCATCATCGCCACATTACACCCTATTCTACCTAAAGTATCGGTTACATTACAGTTAGGTCAAAATGTGCATCTTAAATTATGAGTTAAATATCCTTTTAAAACGCAACAGGTTGTGCGGCCTTAATAAATTAAAGTCGGCAAGTAACTTATTTCTATCTGATTAGGCCCACGGTGTTTAGTTAAATATAAAACATTTAAATTTAAATACATTTAATTCTGCAGCAATTATCTTATGTATACGTAGCCCCGCATATAGTTTTATTCAAGGTTTTCCTCAGTGGCACCCTTAGATACGAGGTACCTAAACATGCCGATAGGTCAATCATACCGACCCGACAACGCTTGGTGTTTCTTTCCTCCATGTGTAAACCAGGACTCCATGGTATGAAGATGCAATACAGATTTGTCTATAAAATGGTTTAATTGTATTTGATTTACACAAGTGTCCGAACATCGCCGACACTCTCTGGATCCGCCTCAACGGAAGAGGACCAAAGTTAGACAGCTCAGAATTACTGAAAAAGTTTTATCAATAGGCCTATCAGTAAGGTCACTCGCGTAGAATAGTGAACATGTCCCAATATTGTTCTGTTGTATCTCATTTCATTTATTATTTTCAGGCAATATAAAATACAATAAACAAAGACACAGCCTGAGGATAACCTAAAGTAAACTTAATTACTATCGGGAGGTTCTCCAAATCAACACCGAGGGAGCTACTTGATTACCAGGGCTCCATTTTAATTAAGAATGTCATGCTTAGAACTTCTATTGGTCTCATGCGTGAAGTTAGCAAGCAACTTCTTTGGCTGGTGGCAGTTCCAGGACGGTATTGCGTCGATAAATTCCAAATAGGCTTATTTCCACTCTCTTTAAGTCTTGCCCACACTATCACATTTTATGCGACAAATAAATGTGTCCATATTTGGGTGTAATATTCAGTCCAACTCAATTTACTCCGGAAAAAACAACAACATACAAGCAAAATGCAAACACCCAAACAAACGAAAATGTCAAATGCTGGCCCGGGGTAGGGCCTATATCATTATGCCCATATATGGGCAAATCACACAAATTTGTCACATCAAATGTGACAGTGTGGACGGAGCATTACACTAGCATCGTATAGAAAATTTTTGGTTGTTTGCTTGGCTTGAAAAAAAAGTGAAGCTCGGTTTCCATAGAATCACTCACCCTCGGCGACAGTCGCCGACAGATGGCGGGAAGGTTGAAGCTGGTTCAACTTTGTCGATTGCTTTGCAGACGAATCAGGGTGCACTGCTAGCTGGCCTGACGCAATCGGGAATGCACCCCGATACGTTTGCAACGCAATCGGCAAAGTCAAACCATGTTCAATCTTCCCGACAACTATCAGCGACTGTCGCCGATAGGTTGAGCGATTCTATGCAAAGCGACATTAAGAAGCCTAATTTATCTGCAAAAATACGTCTGCATTCTTTCGTAGTATGGGCTTACATCTTCATGTCTCGTCTGCGAACTTTAAAAAAACGATAAATTAAATGTTCAAAACCGCCCCCTTTTGGCACATTTTAAAATATAAATCTCTCTCGGGTGCAAAACTCCAGTACAATCACACGTCGTCAAGACCTCGTAGGCGATATTTGAAAGGCTTGAGATTTACTTTTGTTATCACATGGTGAAACAAATATAGAGTACTGCTGGTTGTTATGATCCAGACACATGTCACTTTTTGGCGCAAAAATCCTCTGACTCGCCTAGAAATACAAAATGGAGAGAAAATAATCGTTCAGACGTTCATGTTTGGTTATATTATATACCAAATACATTTGAAATCGTAATTGGCAATACCGTTAGTAAATTCACTCTGATGCCTTAATGTTTGAACATACGACTGACTTATAAACACCATTATAAGTGATAGTGGGACTTAGCCTAATTAAAAATACCATTCCTCAACAAAATTATAAATATCCTTACTGAATCGTATTTCCATATTTTGACGCTTTTTTCATTTAAGCCTTTGCGATTGCATTTTTGAGTTCGTATATGTCTCTCTTGATCAAAATATAAACAAACGTCATTGAAAAGTAATCTTCCTGCTTCGTCCATTCTAAACAGTTGATTGCCGCCCATTCCATGACATCTACCTATCCCCATTATACCGCCATCATCATGCCGACTCATTGTATCCATGCATGTATCTGAAATTACCGCTCGTACCTGCAAAGAATATAAACATTTATAAATACAAAGACGTAGGGCTATTCTGTTTCTTGTCTATTGTTTTGTTAGAATTTGTTAACTGTAGGTATACTGAACTGAATAAAAATAAATAAGTTTCAGTTAATGCCTTCCCATGCCATACTCCCGCGGATCAACAAAGCCGGTAGCAAATGAGATGGGGGCGTCTTTCTGGAGCGAGTCTTTTTCGGGTTCCCCCACGCTCCCAGACTTAATACACAGAGAATTCAGCCGGTCCAAAATCCAACTCCGCACACTGTGAGCTCTAGATGACGCGACGCCGTCTGCCGATTGTCGGTGCAGTCTGAACGGACCGTCATTAAAAACGATCCGTTGCGCGCGCGTCGTAGCGTTGCGTTCTTTATAGAATCGCGTCGGCCGACGACCGTCGGGCGCACTGAGTGCCTGGCTTTAGAAGCATTAAAAGAAACGCAGACAGTGGGCATAGTGTTGGTTGCGTTTATGTCAACGCATATAAAACGCTAGAGTGTGAATCAGGCTTTCGGATGCGCCACTGCATATAATATAAAAATATTCAGTACGTACCTCACCCCAAGCTATGTTCAGGGGTGGCGGAGGATAATGTTCTATCAAATCGTAGGCTATTTCTTCCATAAACCACTTGAAACTATAGGGGCAATTATCGCGGCGATATTTCACCTGAGCGCTAATGTCGCCATGCGGTTTGCCTCGTAAATCTGGCTTAATTGAGTAAAAATATTCTTTATATTCATCCAACCACACTTCAGCAACCCGTATATAATTCTGAAATTAGTAAACGTGTTATCAGATTAGAGCATTCGTTTTAAACACTACATGTTCATAGAAGAATCTTAGTAAATGCACAGAAAACACATTACCATAAATATTGTTATATTATATTAATAAAAAAAAATATAATAATAGGTATAAAATTGTATTAATAATAATAAAAATAATTAATAGACAAAATACTACCACTACTAATAAGGGCCTAATAATGATGATAAAATATTTATGAACATAGGGCCTACTTTTTTATTATTGATAATATAACAATATTGGTATTGTGTTTTCTATGTATCTAATAATGGATAATTTATAGGCCGACGTATAATAAAAAAAACCTAATAATAATTTATAATAACAGGTCTAATGATTATAGGTTGAGCACCTTTGTTGGAGATGTGCGCTTTATAAATCTTTATTATTATTATTATTATTATTATTATTATTATTATTATTATTATTATTATAATTATTATTATTATTATTATTATTATTATTATTATTATTACTATTATTATTACTATTATTAGGTTTACTATTATAGATATACCTAACCTCCGATTACAAATCTATTAAAAAGTCATTGCATTCATATTTTTAATTGTTCATTATTAATCGCCAAAAAACTGTTAATGTAACAGGGCAAGAAAAAGAAATATACGTCTCATGTCTGCAGAAGGTCATACTGTATATCGGCGGTATAGGCCTTACGACATAATTAGGTCACTTAAGCTAGACTACCTCAGCTGAAAGATGTGAGATGAACTGCAAATAAATGTCACGTGATAAAAAATTATACTCACATGATGTACTACCGACACACCTGTGCCGAGATCTTTGTATTTATATGGGACACCTTTACGGTAAATGTGACCCACGCGGGAACACGGTAAAAATAATAATTTGCCACCACACATCCATATCTAAAAAGGCAAGCACAGATGTGTAAACAAAATATAGTTATAAACATTTACATAATGAGATACATAAAAGCATTATGCTTTGTAGATACATTTTTTTAAAAATGTTTTTAATACCAAGTATTGGTTGTGTGTAGCGCACGGGATTCAACTTTTTTTTTCAATTCAATTTATTTTCACTTGTTCAATACATGGTATACAGATGGAATAAGTTCGGTTAGCAAAAATACCATTACTAAGCAATAACAGAATGTAACATAATGAAATCTCGGCCTAAATACCATAAAGAATTAGTGACGAAGACAGAAAAAAGTGTTGAAATAGTTGGCTCCGCTGTTAAACAGATGAAAAATGTAAGAAAATAATTAATATATAATAATTCACAATTATACAGAAGTGGATCAATCAGGTATGGACGAAAAAAGACTAGGTGAAAATTTCAAGAAGTAATTTACAGTCGTACATAGACTTTAAATTGGTAATACAATTCGGTAATACGTTCCAGAGTTCAGGGCCATGGTAAAAAATAGTTTTTTGCTTTAAGGTAAGTCAGTAAAAGAAGATGATAACGGCTTCTTTGCCTAGTAGAATAATTATGAAGCACATTGTTTTTAGAGAAAAGTTCGGATAAAACAGTGGAGGCGTCACCACTTTATAAGTGAAACATAAAAATACATACATTGTAATTATATATGATGAATAAAAAGTATAGCCGCGTTAGTCTGTACAGTATAGAAAGTATAAAGTAAAAAACAGCAGCACTTTTGAGACTAACTAACTAAAATTATATATTGTTAGTCTCAAAAGTGCTGCTGTTTTTTACTTTATACTTTCTGTAATTATATAAAAGTTCAAACACCATGATGATGGCGTAATGGTGATAACGTCAACACACAACGATTGTTTGTTATAATTAAATATTTGTTGAATTACCTTAAATGAGATTTCAAAGTTTTCACCACCCCAGATTTCCATTCCTGGGTCGTAGCCACCAATTTGAAAGAAATACGATCGATCTATTGCGAACAGACCTCCAGCCATTACTGGGGAACTTTAAATAGAATTTATCAATTCTTATATATTCTACATAAACAGTTACAGGCACAGTATTATCCAAATGACTGTTGTTGTACCAAACATTCCGTTATAAATAGATTTAACAGTCATTCGCTATTTATGCGAATTATAATGAGATACAATCAATAATTGTCAATCAAAAGTTGGTGTTTAGTATTCCTATGTATACTTGCTAAAATATTAACATAAGGCAAACATTACAGTACAAACATTAATCACAGATATGGTGGAAAACTGTTATGATGGATGAAGGATAAGGACGATTTCGCTGATCCTTATTCCTATCCCCGATCTTGTTTTATGAGATTCAACGACCGTATGGAATTCGTAAAAATACATATAAATTAACAAAATGTATACATCAATAACAGGCCCATGATGCAACTCAGTTAAAATAAGATATAAATTCAGAAATTCAGTCTTACTTAAAAACCCGGATAGGAAAAATTGTCAGCAGCAGTGTTTGGAACAGATTTTTTTTTGTAGCCACAAATAAAGCAAACGAAGCGATATAAAATTGTATTGGTCGTAGTTTTTTGTAAGGTTGCGAAATTTTAGAATGTCTCATGATCATTAATATCGTTATTATCATCATCAGCATCATAGCTTATTCTAATCATCATTATCACCATTCTCACTACAATCATCATAATCATTTACTATCTTCATTATAAATTTAATAATTATATCTCGAGATATTAATATGTACTGGTAATAAATTATTTTAAAATCATTCTTGGAATTGGAGAATGACTGTATTAACCACACATCCCCACTTTGTAACTTTACCGTATACAGACACACGGTACGGTAATAAAATAATGTGTTGTCCTTACTAGTACGGCTCGGACATATACTGCCTGCGTGTAATTTCTTTGCTGTATTTCACAGGGATACGTTTGTACCAGAATTCCCAGTCGAATGCTCCCCGACAAAGACCGTCTCCTTGGGGTCCATATTGAAACGTATCGGCTTCAACCGAATCCACTGTTGGGCAGACGACAGTTGTCCTAAAATAGGATAGAGAGCTTGATATTATCCACAGATAGGCCTACAACAAGTGGGTGGGCTCACCAAACATTAAGACGTCATTACGTGGGACTGTCGCATTAAACTTCAGAAATTGTTTATATTTACCTGTTTACTGCAATTTCTGCAAGTAGCGGAGGTAGCCAGTTTATGCCACATTCACAATGCGCATCTAAGAACACAACAACTTCTGCATCTGAATTTTCGGCGCCAATAATTCGTGCCCTTATCAAACCCTCGCGTTCTCTTGTGCGCACCAGTTTAATCTTGCCTAAAAATCGGGGTAGCTGGATGTATTCCTCCAACTTACTCTTTAAATGCTCTACATTAAAAAAAACTCGTGATTATAAAAATGACATTAATGTATGTGGGCTTATGGCTTGGGAGGAAATACGAAAATATTACTCGGTATTGAAGAGGACTCGAATGCAAAGAAGAGAGGTGCTGAGAGGATTCAGTCTATAATGTTTTAGGTCACCAGTAGGCCTACATATTCTCAAACATTACATTTCTAAACGTGGTAGGCCTATGTACATTTTTCTATTTTTTGAGTGCTTAGTAATATAATTTAATATATTTGATACTTTTCATTGGAGAATAAATCTTATCACTGTTAAGATTTGCCTCCGGTGAATGTGATTCAGTCACACGTGCTAGGAATAAAGTACTATATACGTGTTGCAAACATAATTCCTGATATTATTAGTAAGTAAATTTCCATGTCATGGGAAGGTATGTGATCAAGATTTAAGAGAGGTGACGATGTCGTAGCCAGCTATTGGGACAGTTGGGACAATCCCACACAATTTTTCTTATGAGTCCACATTTTTAAAATCGGTTTAAGTTATGTTTTTTTATTTGTTTGTTTATTTTATGAACAATGGGCCCTGATTTCTCATATTTAGCTTAAAATGGGTAAAAGTTTATGAAAATGGGTCCAGATTTTTCATATTTCTTCGTAAAATGGGTCCACATTGTTTGAATTTACGCGTAAAGTGGGTCCACCCTTATATTTGTCCCGCACTGTTTGAAAATCCTGGCTACGGCATTGGGAGGTGGGTAGCGGGGCTTGGGAATATCTTTACTCTTAACTTTACTATGCTTTAACATTTACCATTATCATCAACATCTATTATTATATACTGTATCATCAACAATATCGTTATTATCAGCATCGTCATCATAATCAATGCGATCATCACCATCATCAGCACGATTATCGATATTAGGTCTAATCATCATTGTAACTGATCATCATCCTCTTCCAGATTCAGGATCATTGTCAATAAAGATTATTACCAGTATCATCAACAGCATTATAAAAGTCATCATCATTTGACAGTTATGAAATTAATGATAATGATTATAATCATCATAAAGTATCATCATCAACATAGATCTAGATACTACCTTTTTCACTAAAATCGTCCACCATAACAACTTGTTGAAGCAGGTGAGCCGGTGATGCGTTAAAAATACTATGTATAGTGCGCATGAGCGTTGACCAGCCCTCATTGTGGAAAACAACTACGACACTGGCTCTTGGAAGATTTTCGGGATAATGCCAAAATCGACACCTGGGAAAAAGATGATAATCAGGAAGTTAAAATAGTAAATTACATTGATGATCGATACAATGAATTAGTATTTATATTTAGTGAAGTATTTTTAGGAAGCCTCATCCCTCTTGAATTGAATGAGAGAACCTGCCTTAAATATAGGCCTAAGGATTTGTGATAGCTTAGAGACAGTATATATAGTGTCTGTATTTCCAAAAGTAGTTTATTGAGTACACAAACGTTTACGGGCATCGTCCTTTATCATGTATACGTACAGATAGGGCCTATAAATAAATACGAGTATAAATAAATATAATACGGACGTAAGATGATTGACTATAGAAACATATATATATATATACATATATATATATAATTATATAGATATATATATATATATAGATATAAGATGATTGACTATAGAAACATATATATATATACATATATATATATAATTATATAGATATATATATAGGCCTATATAAAGCATGAGTAACATGGTACAGGAGGAAAACAGCGCATGCGCATATTTAATTCAAGATTTCATATAATTTCGTAAATTTCACAACAGTAAGGGAATTATATTAATACACATGAGAATCTGATCAAGTAAGCGGGGCAAGATGTCAGTGCATTCAAAAGATGACACATTCGGATGATAATATAGCTATAGGGTTGATCGTCTGATTTGGCAAACGATAAGTTTGGTCGTCTGATTTTTGGCAGGCGATATTCGTTTTACATGACAGCGTTACGATGAATCTAATTATGGAATCAGACAAACATTTATAGATGAATAATCGACTGAATTCCTTGACATTTATCCGAACTTGCCGCTGTTCATCATAATGTAGGCCTACTGTCTGTTTATACACACAAAACTAACTTATGACAATAATACACTGATTCAAATTTTAAATCACTTAGGTCAGAAGTTAAAAACATAAACACATGTGCCTGGAATTATGCCACTGATGCGCATACTCATAACTATACACAGTAAGAATGCTATGAAAAGTTATTTGAAATATATCAAGAATAATAATATATCAACCTTTATGTTCCTTTTATTCTTTTTCTAATAATATAATTACTAAATAAGACCTTCCAAGAATAATATGACCCTCTCAATACTCCAATTAATTATTCTATTGTAGGATGGAGTTCTAGCTTATCACCGTTTCGATTTTTGCCTTCAAATCCCAAGAAAGTCCTACTTTTTTTTTATTCCTCTCACTAATAATAATTAATAGGCCCAATTGACTGTCAAGTAATCGATAATTAAAACTACTGAAATCTCCAATCCATTTCCTTATTTATGGCCATTCATCTTTTCTCACCATCTAACTGGTTTTTTTTTTAATATTGTTGTTGATGGTTTTTGTTTTTTTTTTTCTTTGTTTCTTCTTCCTCTTTTTTGTTCTTTTATTCGAGTTCTATTGGACATTTAAAGCGCACAGAGACCAATGGTATTATGCCTACACTCATTAGCATGAGTATTGTGTGAAAACAAAACAGTAGAATTTAACTGAATTCCATTTTGATTTCAATCAGTCAATCAAAGTGGTTATTTCGATGCATAATTCAATATTGTTCGAATTTCAAGGGTATTAAACATTTTAAAAATGTACCATAGTGTAATAGAAAATATTAAGTAAAAATGGTCACGTGAAAGCTTTTGGTTGTAGATTGGCAGAATAAGCAGTGTTATTATCATGCATAGTCTGCGTTGTAGTATACCGTGCGATGTTCCCAAAAACGACCATTTTGTGGCAATAGTCTTTTCCGGTTTGTAAGTTAAACTGAGCAACTCACCAATTACAACAGGGCCAGGAACACGCGCACGTCCCATAACACATGAAGTTGTGAAACAGGCGCACGTCCTAAACAAGGTTTTTACTTAAGTTGACAATTTCGACGGACGTTATGCAACAGTATTTAAGGGGTGGTCGTGAGGCTTAGTGGTAATGTTTTTCCGAGGCACTCGGGATAGTTCGTCGAAAATAGTATTATACTTACTCGGGGTCACGAATATCCGGCACATTTCGATCTAGCGATATTCGATCACTTATCACCATGTTGAAACCGTAGTTCTTTAGGGCCTTTTGATAGTCCGCCTTTTCGGCCTCGTTTAATTCCACAGGAACCCCATACTCACCCAGCGCGTGCCTAAGAGGTTGTTTTTTAGGCTCGTAATTTCCTATGACACCTTTTCGCAGTATTGGGGGTTGGACGCGTTTGGCCTGGTCTCCAGAATGTGTTTGGGACTGCGGCGGATGTTCATCTTGAACACTGAACTGAATAAAAATACATTGAATGGCGTGTTAGTATAATAATCTGCATTTCATTGCACATATTCTCGACAATTAGCAATTAGTAGTACAAAAAAGTCTGTGTGAGAATATATATATATATATATATATATATATATATATATCAGTATTCTTAAAGTC